>NW_026461849.1:0-77853 GCF_021730395.1 Mercenaria mercenaria
CACTAGATGATGCTACATTACAAATATCAAAGCCCTAGTCTTTGTGGTTTGAAGAAGAAGATTTTTCCCTATATAAGTCTATGTAAACCATGTGACCCCCGTGGCGGGGCCATATTTGACCCTAGGGGGATAATTTGAAAAATCTTAGTAGAAGCCCACTAGATGATGTCAAATACAAAATATCAAAGCCCTAGGCCCTGTGGTTTTGGACAAGAGGTTTTTCCCTATATAAGTCTATATAAACCATGTGACCCCCAGGGCGGGGCCATATTAGACCCAAGGGCAATAATTTGAATCATCTTGGTAGAGGACCACTAGATGATACTTCATACTAAATATCAAAGCCCTAGGCTCTGTGGTTTTAGAGAAGAAGATCAAAAACCGTTTTAACTGTTCCTGGCCAATGTGACCTTGACCTTTGACCTAATGACCTCAAAATCAATAGGGGTCATCTGCTGTTCATGACCAACCTAACTATCAATTTCCTGACACTAGGCCCAAGCGTTCTTGAGTTACTGCCCGGAAACCATTTTACTGTTCCTGGTCAATGTGACCTTGACCTTTGACATAATGACCTCAAAATCAATAGGGGTCATCTGCTGGTCATGACCAACTTCTCTATCAACTTTTGTGACCCTAGGCCTATGCGTTCTTGAGTTATCATCCGGAAACTGTTTAACTGTTCAGGGTCACTGTGACCTTGACCTTTGACATACAGACCTCAAAATCAATAGGGGCCATCTGCTGGTGATGACCAACCTCCTTATCAACTTTCATGATCCTAGGCCCAAGCGTTCTTGAGTCTACATTCCGAACGACAGACCGATCGACCGACCGACATCTGCAAAACAATATACCCCACCTTCTTCGAAAGGGGGCATAATAACATTTAAACTAGTCCAAGACTGTTATGAAAACGAAAGAAATTATAACTATTATTTTTTAAGTGTTGGTTATCATAAAACAAAGTCAGAACGTTGAAATATAAGAATGAAAAGAAGTTTTGAATAGGCAAACAGTTTTTTGACTATAAGCATACAGTCCGGATTTTAAAAACTGCCAGTAATGTATTGAATCGAGGGACAGTGTAATCGGCATACATGTCTCAGAAAAACACATTTTCATGAAAACGTATTCGTTACCATACAGTCATGCTAGTATTTATCGATGCGCAAGATATTTATCTACAAAGTAGTAAACGTTGCAATTCTTTGCATCTCAAGATACATGACTATTTCAAAGAATTGATAGTCCCATTGCAAAATCAAACAAGTATCAACTCGTGATTTGACTTAAAAAAAAATAGTATACAACAAGTTTTTTCAGGCATGTTTCCAGGTATCTACATAATCCATAGGTCTAAGACAATTTTTGCATAAATTAAAAAATTATACTTACTTTATGCGATATTAACGAAACAAACAAAGAAATTCCAAGCCATCCATGACCCCCAAAAAGTATGTTTTCATTTTTGAAATAGCAGTCTTCCAGTTGGGCATACAGATGTGAGAATTAACAGTCATGAAAACTGATGACAAAAATATTTCTGCATCTGACCAGAACAATAGGAATCAAATAAATGGAAAAAACTATCACATTTTACATAAATTAATTCAAATGTCTTGTGCATTTGATAAAAGCACTTAAACTGTAGTTGATACCATCATGGCATGCGATTCACATAAATAGGCTGTGCTCTACATGGGACAGAATTTCGAACAGTATATATACAATTTTAATTGTAACCATCACTGTCTGCCAAAACTGGGGCTATTTTATTTACAAATCATGAAATGCATTAAGTCAGCCTACCTTTTCTGCCTAAGCGAAATCTGGTTTAGATTTTCGTACCAGTTATTTGTGAGAATGTATCCAGTAAATCACTAATTTTCCTGCCTTTGGCCAAAGAACTAATGAATACGGTGCAACGGTTCTTTGCTTTGAGGCATTGCATCTCGCATAAAAAAGAAACTTATAAGCAAATTTCAGAAGCCCTGGTTTGATGATATAATAATGATTTACATACTGTATCATGATTGTGTTTCACCATAACTTACAGTTCCTGTTTTCAGGCCAAAGATTTTGCAGACTCGTCTATGTTGAACAGTAGCAAATAATAAATGGATAACTTGCTAGTGTTTACAAAAAGCTACTGTCAATGTTGCCATATAAAATTATTTTAAGAGTGTTTAAATTTTTTAAACCTGACCTTTAGATATAATGAAGAATTATTTTCTAAAATCAACTGCCTCAATCATCATGCAAATTTGTGCCATCAGCTTACAACTATTTAAGGCCCATGCTATTTTGACAATACAAAATTCCTATGTAAAACTGAGATTGTCGTAACAACAAAAGAAATGCACGGGGATCAAAAAGAAACTAATAATAATAAACAAGAAATATCTTTAAAAATGATGGTCGGCGAACTATAATAAGGAAAGAAGTTTATGAATTTTTCATCTAACAGTCATCTTTCATCTAACATTTTTCAAATTGCAAAACTAAACACCGCACTTTAACAATTTAAATGGTTCTCTTTTAATTTTTCGCAAAGGTTTCGTAGGGTTGCAATTTTGTTTCGTTTATCCTTAGACGAATAATTACAGCAGTAGTTTGATGAAGATTCATGAAGCGGTTCATGAGAAGAGGTCATTAAACGTGTTTATATTTTTAGCTAAATTGGTCCCTATCCCCATTTGTAACAAAATAGCGGGAGACCTTACGATATTGTTACACAGCGAGTTTGATAAAAATCTATTACATTTTAGTGGTTAATGCGAAGAAAGGCATATCTACTTTTAGCTATAGTGGTCCCTAATAGGGCCCAAGTTCCTATATAAAAAAATTTGGAAGAGGACCTTATAATGATGCTCCAGACCAAGTATGACAAAGATCCACCAAGCTGTTCATGAGACGCTGCATAAAGGTATTTCTAGTTTTAGCTCTAGCAGCCCCTAAAAGGGGTTAAATGTCCCAGCTGAACAAAGTTGGCTGCGGGCCTAATAAAGATGCTACAAATCAAGTTTGATTAGAATACATGAGAAAAAATCAATTAAAGGATGTTTGTATTTATTATTTTTATCTATTTCTAAAATAGGCCAACTGATCCCGCTTTAACAAATGAATATTCGCTATTCATGAATCTTTGGACAATGACGTCACACCTATAAAAAAGTGAAGGTCAAGCAAAACATACAATTGTAATTATTTCAATATTTCTGTTTCATAAGCAAAGTTTGACCGTAGTCATATCACATAGATAAACTGTATGCAGCGTACCTTCATTTCAGTGTAATGAGATTCAGTCAAATATATAGCACAAGTATAATAAAACAGATTTCAACTGAGTTCAATATTTGCATACCATACTAAAGAAAAATATTCATATATAATAAATCAGTTAAATACTTTATAACAAATATGTCAAAGCAAACAAGTACTCATTTTAATATGCAATCTGAATAAGTCACAAATTTAAAGCAAGAAACCTTTTCATATACAGACGACAACTGTAACAAGGAAAATCTTTTAAAAAGCACTTCTCTACATAAAAGACTCTTATCACACCCTTATTCATGTGATACGCAGACCGTATTCAGCTCTTTCTTTAATTTGATATATGTTGGTATTCAATCTGACTGAAGTACTTGATCTTCTAAACGAAGATCTGAGAACGACCCATTCACATTCGTCTTCTATATATTTTGGATTTCCAGTATTGCTATTTTTATTTTATCCAATCAGACGACTTGTTCGAATGTCAAAGAGTAAGAAAAATGTGCAGTCATTCCAGGGCTCGAACCCGGGACCCCTCGCTTACAAAGCAAGTGACCTACCGACTGAGCTAACCGGCTATCTGATAAATAACGACATAAGAATTATAAATATCAAAAGTCAAGGCTACAGGTAGATTTGCAAGATGTTGTAAGTTAGGCACTGACTGGCTAGTGAAAGGGTCGTCAGAACGAGGCAATGAATAGGTCGTTCTCAGATCCTATGCGTAGCTTAATAGGATATGTACTTTAGTCAGATTGTGTTGGTATTTGAACAGGTTTTTATCATATTTATTAAACTTACTTATCATTTTGAGATATATCAATATTCTTGCTAAATAAATTATACTGAGCCAAAGTTAGCTTTAAAACTGTGAACAGCGTCGTTTAGGATAAACGCTTTGTCTACATTTCACTCAGCGTAGCACAATCAACAGAGTGAAAGAAACTGACACTCTCGTCCAATCAGGCAGAGTGTTGCATAAATCTTCCATTTTGATAAATTATCTATAATGCGTTATCAAGTAGTTTGACTTGCAAACTGAAGTCACGTGGCATAGGTAACGAAAACGAATTTAGACGGCATCGCCGAAAAAAATATATCTCCGAATAAATGATAAAGTATTAATGACACTCAAAAACATGTCCCAACAGTGCACTAGAAGAAAATGCATAGAAATTTTCGGGGTAAGTATTTGGTACCGTAAGTCTCTCATATATATACAATATATATATTCTTCAATCAAGGATATGTCAGTGTAAATGAGCTGAGCCTTAGTTTTCTAAGAAGACGCAATAAACTGTGTTACACGAATCACACGTGCACCGCTCTTTCACAAAAATATGTCCGCCATGTTTTCTCAGTGAACGAAATAAAAGGTGTATTTTACCTTAGATTTCCTCATTGTAGAGTACGATTGACTTTCTAATCTAAATAAAGCATAACTTTTTAATAACATCCCACAGTCCGATCTTTCTGATCTGTGACTTAACGATCACTCACAATTAAAAAATAAAACCAATGTGTCATCAAAATTATCACTTTACACGGCTTCATGGTCATCACGGCATACTAACATTAAATTTGTAATCATGCGCCAACCAAAAACAAGAGGACCATGATGGTCCTAAATCGCTCACCTGTTCCCGCATGACCCAGTTTTGAGTATGACGTCGTTTTTTCTATTATTTGACAAAATGACTTAGTTTTTGAGCTCATGTTACCCAGTTTTGAACTTTACCTAGATATCATCAAGATAAAAATTCTGACCAATTTTCATGAAGATCCATTGAAAATATGGCCTCTAGAGAGGTCAAAAGATTTTTCAAATTTTAGACCTAATGACCTAGAGGTCACAAGGTTTTTTTATTATTTGACCTACAGACCTAGTTTTTGATGGCACGTGACCCAGTTTCAAACTTGACCTAGATATCATCAAGGTGAACATTCTGACCAATTTTCATGAAGATCCATTCAAGGGTATGACCTCTACAGAGGTCACAAGGTTTTTCAATTTTTAGACCTACTGACCAAGTTTTTGATCGCAGTTGACCCAGTTTCAAACCTGACCTATATCATCAAGTTAAACATTCAGACCAACTTTCATACAGATCCCTTAAAAAAATATGACCTCTAGAGAGGTCACAAGGTTTTTTCATTATTTGACCTACTGACCTACTTTTTGAAGACATGTGACCCACTTTCGAACTTGACCTAGATATCATCAAGATGAACATTCTGACCAATTTTTTATGAAGATCCATTCACAAGTATGGCCTCTAGAGAGGTCACAAGGTTTTTCTATTTTTAGACCTACTGACCTAGTTTTTGACCGCATGTGACCCAGTTTCGAATCTGATCTAGATATCATCAAGATGAACATTCAGACCAACTTTCATACAGATCTCATGAAAAATATGGCCTCTAGAGAGGTCACAAGGTTTTTCTACTATTTGACCTACTGACCTAGTTTTTAACGGCACATGACCCAGTTTCAAACTTGACCTAGATATCATCAAGATGAACATTCTGACCAATTTTCATGAAGATCTTGTGAAATATATGGCCTCTAGAGAGGTCACAAGGTTTTTCTATTTTTAGACCTACTGACCTAGTTTTTGACCGCACGTGACCCAGTTTCGAACTTGACCTAGATATCATCAAGATGAACATTCTGACCAATTTTCATGAAGATCTTGTGAAATATATGGCCTCTAGAAAGGTCACAAGGTTTTTCCATTTTTAGACCTACTGACCTAATTTTTGACCGCATGTGACCCAGTTTCAAACTTGACCTAGATATCATCAAGGTGAACATTCTGACCATCTTTCATAAAGATCCCATGAAAAATATGGCCATTAGAGAGGTCACAAGGTTTTTCTATTATTTGACCTACTGACCTAGTTTTTGAGGGCACGTAACCCAGTTTCAAACTTGACCTAGATATCATCAAAGTGAACATTCTGAGCAATTTTCATGAAGATCTTATGTAATATATGGCCTCTAGAGAGGTCACAAGGTTTTTCTATTTTTAGACCTACTGACCTAGTTTTTGACCGCACTTGACCCAGTTTCAAACTTGACCTAGATATCATCAAGATGAACATTCTGACCAGCTTTCATAAAGATCCCATGAAAAATGTGACCTCTAGAGTGGTCACAAGCAAAAGTTTACGCACGCACGCACGGACGACGGACGCTGCGCGATTATAAAAGCTCACCTTGTCACTTTGTGACAGGTGAGCTAAAAATGAGGAAAGATAGTAACTTTTTCAAAGATATGTTTTATTTTCTGTAATTTTCTGATATTCTAGCCTTTAAACAACCAAACTGTATGCACAGAAATAGCGAAAAATTTATGCAATATAGCTTTTAGTTTAAATTTTGGACCTATCTTTTTCCAGCCCAACAACAGACATGTATATGTCACAAACCCGGCCTGTCCTCGAAATCAGTGTCAAAGGTAACTATAACATAAATACAATAAATAAACAACTGCTTACTATGTTCTTGTAGGTTCTGTAAGATGAAACGGCTCATGTTTACACATTCATATATATATTCCGTATCGTGAACATTGACAATCACAAGCTTTCCACAACCCGTACGAAAACTTACGCCCAGAAAAATATGAGAAAACCGCCTAAGGTGTAGGCAGATTCCACTTAAATTGCAATTCAGGTTAATATAGCACGGATTCCGCCTATAAGCAGGAATACGAAGTGAAATATGCAAATTTTCTAAGACGGAAACCAGTTAAAAAATCCGCCTGAGCCAATATTTAGCAGGAAAAAAATATGCCTTAAAATTCCGCCTAGAGAATTCACTAGCAGGAAAAAAATACGCCTTAAGAAATTCTTAACAAGAAAAATGTCTGCCATTTGGTTAAATTGTAAGAATCTAAAAAATACAAAGTACAATGCTACATGTATATCAGAATTTCAGTGTTGTAACAATTTATAGCTTTAACTGTAATTTTGAATTTCATTTTTCTAATTATTTAAGAAAAATACATATTTTTGACAAAATAAGAAGCATGGGGATCAAATACTGATCAAAACATTTACAATGTACAAGAATTAAAAGTCATGAAAACTGATGACAAAAATAAGTCTGCATCTGTTAGAATCAAATAAATGGAAAAAAATATCACATTTTACTTTTGATTTCATGCCTTGTGTATTTTATATAATTATATAAAGGCACTTACTGTAGCTGATACCATTATGCTATTCACATAAATCTACTGTGCTCCACATCGTCCAGAATTTCAAACTATACAAAGTATCATTTTTCCGCCAAAACTGGTGCTATTTTATTCAAAAATCATAAAAAAAAACGCCTAAACCACGCACTCACCGGAAACACCCGTCTAAACAGCAACTGGAGAAGAGAACAACTGGAAGTGAGAGTAATGGTAAAAGTGGACCGTCCGTACCACATTGTGTGAACAAAGAAATAGAAAACATGCAGCAAAAAAACGTGACAGCCCCGGGCAGAAGGGAAATTACCTACGCAGATGTCACGAGAAACGGGGCACAAAAGTTGACGGACGTTTCCAGTCTCCAGAAAACTCTGGAGATGCTGACAAAAGTTGTTGCGGACCTACTGACAGTCACAGCACCGGAAGTGGACGACGCCAGAGGAGATTCATCAGAGTCGCAGACAAGAAGACCTGGAGGAAAACCAAAAAAAGGCTACGGAAAATACAGAGCGGGAAGAGGACGGTTTTGAACCTTTCTTCCATACAGTTAAGTGACGATGATTATATTCTTTTAGGTAAGGGTTTAAAATTTTGCCCAAAAACTAAATCTCAAGATAAGGTAAAACTTGCAGAGGACATCTTTAAGTTTACTCGTAGAATTAGACTAAAAGAGTATTTTCATAGCCAGGCAAATACGGAGTTTGATGATAGTGAACTAAACGATATTGACTCTTATCGCGATTTTCCATTTTTCAATAAAAAAGGATCGTCATTTACCCCACCCGCTGGACGTGATGTGTATCTGGATTTTTATATGGGTGGTTTTCAAAATAATGAAGCTTTTTCTTCTCTCTCACCTTACTTTAATTCAGTTCAGTTTTAGAATGTGTTTTGGAGCAAATTATATCCAAATCAATGTAATCAATAAATGTGTGCAATTTTATCTTGATGGCTCAAGCAGTTTTAAAGTTATATTAAATTATATAGCTAATTTTGTCCCCTGTGCACCCAAAAAAGTGTGACATTTTACATGAAGTATAGTTTTCAACTGTGGTTTACTTTTTAAAATCATGCTTTATTGTTACAGCTTTGACTTTTTTATGTAACTTAAACTCTGCACATTTAAATAAAATACTTCTTTTTCATTACATACATCTTATTGTTACCAATATTTCACATCTTGTGATGGAACCCCCTTCACAAAAAATAGTGAAAAAAATACTAAATTAAAATGTTGAACACTACAATTTCATAACCCTATTACTTTTTTAAAGTCTTAATGTTTTTCTAAGATGTTTATCCTTTCAGCTATGAAGACACAGTATGATTTTTTTCTTTAATAAATCGACTTTCTCAGAAACTTGATGAATTTCTATACACCTAAAAATGTCCCCTGTGCACCTTTTCAGTTGTTAAGTGTCAGATTTCTTTTATTCTTTAAATAAAATAGGATTTTACTTTATTTTCCTTGAAAGGGAGTTACAACAGATACAAAAGCAGCGTTCAACTTCACATATTACAGACTGTTAAATATTCACAAAGACAAAAGTGATGTCCCCTGTGCACCCTTTTTTTACATATATCAATTATCATAGCATTCCAGTAATTTGTGGTGGCAGTTCTATATTCTTAGCAGTGTGAATGCAAAATTTAGGCATTACTTGATAATTTAGCATTATATAAGAAACCCTGGACAATTTAAAATTCATTGTTTGCATTTTTTCTGAAGTTGCCAGTTTTCAAGTTTGAAAGTGGAAACGTCAATTTTATTGCTTCTTAAGCTCTTAAGTTTACCTACATATGTAAATGTTCACTAGTAAATATTGTGTAGTTAAAAGAATTTTACTTACCATGAACATATTCTATGAATAAATATTTTGACACAATTTGTCCCCTGTGCACCCTTTTTAGTAAAATTATAAAGTATGTATGAATTTTACTATTCCGTTTTATCATGCATGGCATTTAGTCATTTTTCTTCTCTGAATAAGCAGTTCATGTAAGCTAAATGATTTCAATGTGTTAGTTATGTTTAAAGTCACTTATTTTTTATTTAAAGCATTACATTCTGTTGAATTTTCATGTTTTTGTAGTGAAAATTTTCAATTTTGTAGTTATTTTGTGGAATAAACTAATTTTTTAATAGTATTTGTCTAAAGTTGATTACCATTAGTCTTTTTATGAATAGAAAACTAATAATGGATGAATATTACACTGATCTTCAGTATCTGTCCCCTGTGCATCTGTAGAATAACTCAATTTTGAGTTGACAATTCTAGAAATTAGAATTACTGGACATTCTTGAAATTTGGCATGTGGTTTATAAACATGCGAAGTGTGAGAAAAAAATAGGTTTTATAATTATATGTTAGTTATATTGCATTCAGCAACAACTTTTCTAGGTAATGTTTTATTTTCATGTCAGATTTGTGCAGAAAGGGTGATTTTAAAAACCAATGTTCACAAACATATGATTAAATAAGTTTCAAACAATACACATACACCCATTACTTATCATTTATGTTGAAAAAAATACTGTTATACATATTTCCTTGTCATAAAACCATGCAACATTTATCACCCATCTTACTGGAAATTCACTGAACTTTCGAATTAAAGGCTGAAATATTTTCTGATTGGCATTTCTCAACACTTTCCTAAAGTTATTTCCTTCAAATTTGAAGTATTTGCTATCATAAAAAATAGGTGACCACCATAAGAAATGAGTTTGAATTTTTAACCCCTATGTCACACTTTTGCTTCATTATTTTGAAAACCACCCATATAAATGCGGTAACGCAAGAAATCTTGCAGTCCGAGCATAACAGGAAACGGTACAGTAATATTACAAAAGCTGAACTTGAATCTTTGCGAAAACTATCACAAGATAAAACTATTGTGATCAAAAAAGCAGATAAATCAAATACAATTGTAATTATGAACACTGAAGATTATAAAAACGAGGTTTTGCGACAACTGAATAATGATAAATATTACGAAAAATGTACAAACGATCCCACAGACGAAATAAAACGTAATATATCACAATGTGTTGCAAATATTGAAACTACAGACGAGTTTGACACTTTTCCAGCAAACATTCGTACGCCATGTTTTTATATCTTACCAAAGATACAAAAACAACCGGAAAACAATTTACCTATGCAATATCCCGGAAGGCCCATTGTTTCAGCGTTTAGTTCTCCTACAGAGAATATTTCCAAATATATTGACTATATATTAAAGCCATACATGATCGGTTTGCCTTCATATGTAAAAGACACGGCAGATTTCATAAATAAAGTGAAGGATATTAAACTTGAAACTAAATCATATTATAACGCTTGACGTAACATCACTTTATACAAACATCCCTCATGATGACGGTATAAACGCCTGTAAGTCATTTTTACAACAAAATATACATGGTAGAAATTTATCAACTGATGAAATCGCCCGTTTAATAAAACTTGTACTTGAAAATAACTACTTCAAATTCTGTGAACAGTTTTATTTACAAAAGATGGGTACAGCAATGGGGAGTTCCATGGCACCATCATATGCATCTCTCTTCATGGGAAAACTTGAACAGGATTTCCTTCACTCAAGGGGAGTTAAGCCATCTCTGTGGTTACGGTTCCTAGATGACATTTTGATGATTTGGAACCACTCGTTAGAAGAGTTCGAGTCCTTTATCGACGATCTTAACAAATTTCATCCAAATATCAAATTTACTACTACAATATCAGAAAGTACTGTTTCGTTCTTAGATGTACAAGTATCCAAAAACAAATCGCTAGGAATTGACACTGATATTTACGTGAAAGAAACAAATACCCATCAATACCTAGATTACACCTCTTGTCATCCGAAACAATGCAAAGATGGAATCCCATACAGTCAGGCAAAGCGGTACAGGAGAATTATTTCTAATGACGAAAAATTCAACTCATCTCTTAATGATTTACGGAGCTACTTCAAAGATAGAAATTTTCGGATTCTGTGATAGACAGTGCATTCAATAAGGTGTCGAGGTCGTCACAAAACGAAGCCCTGACGCCTTCAGATAAAAATAAAACAAGTGTTATTCCATTCACTGTAGAATATAATCCATCATTACCAAATATAGGTGGAACAATTCACAAGTATTGGGATCTTCTGAACATTGCAAAGAATACAAATGTTAAATTTGTTCATGATGAATACAAACCTATAGTGGCATACAGACATACAAGAAATTTAAGCGACTACTTAGTAAGTTCCGACCTCAAATTGAACACTGAAACATACATCACGCAGAAATGCAACAGGAAACGATGTTCCCACTGTCTACGAATCAACTCTGGATCCTCATTTAGCAGTACAGTTACAGGAGAAACATTTTCTTTACGATATGATACAAACTGTCAATCTAAAGATGTTGTATACTTAATAACGTGTCAAAGATGCAATATGCAATATGTTGGGCAGACTATGCAACAGGTTTCACAGCGTATGAATAGCCATAAATTTGACATATCTAATTTTACAGATCCTGCATATTCCACGTTGGTTGCTGGTCATTTTAATCAAGATGACCATAGTATTGATGACTTCACATTTATGCCTATTGATGTGGTAAATAATCAAATTAAACGGTTATGCAAGGAAACATTCTGGATTTATAAGTTAAAAACACTCAATCCTGATGGACTTAATTCAAAAACATTGTTTAATGTGTAATGAATTTTACATGTATATGTGTTTGTTTAGTACTATTGCGTTTTTTCCTATTTATGTTTTTTTATATATACTGCTATAGGAAATCCTGTATTCTTATATCTGTAATGTACTAAACTTGCTATCTGTTATTCACATTAATTTATGTAATATTTAAAAAAAAAACAGTATACGTTTTTCCGCCATTCAACGTAACGTTTACTTCATGGCGTCACGTCCGTTGTTTTATTATGTATTTATCCTGATGAAGGCGTAAGCGCCGAAACGTTGATAAAAGATAAATATTCACGTGTTGTTGTTGAATTTTACCATCGTATTCAAAAATCATGAAATACATTAAGTCAGCCTAACTTTTCCGCCTAAGCCCTTAGGCGGAATACTGGTAAACTAAGCAGGATTCCATGTCCGTCTTATTTTAGCAGGAAAATCTTTGTTAGACAGATTTTTTAGGCGGTTTCCTGCTTATTTAAGGCAGAATCTGGTTAATATTTTCGTACGGGAAACATGAAAACAGTTACTTTTATGCCTTTGTTTACATTTCAAACATGACGATTCACATATACGTTCAAGAACGTAAATTTCGTGCTTTCCGACCCACATTGTGTGTAAACTTTTGTAATTAAAAATATGGTGTATTCGGCAAACCATTTGTAATTTCCGACGTGGTAAATGTCATTGGGAGTATCAGTTATGTTCACGAAATTTAATTGAATATTTAAATATCATTTATACTTGCAAAAGAAAAACTTGATGGTCAGGGTCGCTGGTTTCGGATTCCTTGCCCCGGATGATCACCGATGTGGGATCAAAAACTCACTTGAGGTGTAAAACTTTTCACGTAAGGAAGCCATCCAACTGAGGTTAGTGTCTTGATCTAGGTACTAGTCTGAGCCCCAAAAAATGTCTTGAGGAGCACCTGGAGCCTTTCCCCACCAATAAAACCTGGGAAAAGTTCACTGTGTCGTCTCGGTGTTACTCTCAATCAAACAAAATAAACATTGTTCCCGTTTTTGTTTGTTTATATTTTTATATAAATGAATACGCAGAAAGGGTTTGTTTGTTTCAGTGTAACGTCAAAATGTAATATTATAATTATATATCAAAAGTGAACACCACATGCATTATATTTTCACGGGAGGTTAATGCTTAAATCTTACTATAAAACAAATATATTCCTAATGTATAAAAGGTAAAGGTAAATATATATGTATAATTATGTGCGTGTACTTGTGGAATTAGTTAAGTGCAAAAAGTATACATTCAATGCAAATCATCCTTGCTTAAAATAATATACTGGGCGTCATTGAAAAGTTACCACTTATAATTATATACCTCTTTATTTTTTAAACAATACTGATGTCACCTTTTATGGCATGTGCGCGGTCTATTACTCACAGACCCTGTCTGATCATGTCTCCTAACCCGTTTCATGACTGTTGGGTGAGAATTGCCCATACGATGTGCAATTTCACAACATGAAAGTCTGGCGTCAACCATGCCAATGGCCTGATGACGTTGATTTCCCTTGAACATGGCATTATCAGCAAAGATATTCTGGTTTTAAACGTTTTTCTCTTAGTCTGCAGACTAACTTTCAAGTGTGCATGATGAATGATTTGTGATGGAAGTTTCGTACATGTCGGTTTTGCCCGAAAAAGTAATTTTGCATGTGCAGCCCGTAACTCAAATTGAGTTCATCGAATATGACAAATATTTACACCAGTGACTTCTCAGGTGAGTCAAAAATGTAGTCGTGTTATGCTTTCAGGCCTCCTAGCAGGCCTGAACAAAAATAAAGGTTTTTATAAAGGCTCCAATCTATGGAAATAAAGGCCTTTTAGTGTAAAATATTAAAAAATAAAGAGTAAATAAAGGCTATTTCTGTCGGAATTCTCGTTGAAAACACAAAATATATATAGGTATTTACTACATGTATGTGGTCTGGTGAACACAACAGCATTCTGAAAAACTCAAGATGAAAGATACACAAGCAGTATCTTAATAACAACACTTAAAAGGGGGGAAGAAATACAATAGTATAACCATTACTTGCTTTAAACTGGCACGGCAAGCAGCCTGAACAAAAATATAGGTTTTGAGTGAAAATTACAGGCTATTTGGCCGTTTTAAAGGTTTTTTTCCAAGATTTAAAGGTTTTAAAGGTTTGCTCTGAAATTAAAGGTTTTTAAAGGTTTTAAAGGTTTCACTAGGAGGCCTGTGCTTTTAACACAGTTCAATGCAATTTTGAAATATAAGGGCCAGTTGGGTGGTAACTTTTCAGTGAAGCTGAGTATACGTACGATATGTTTGCTTTCTCACTGTCTAACATGTCCGAAATGATCTATTTGATTTTTTATCATAAGAGTTTTAGTTTATTTTTCACTTTAAATTAAAGCAAACATGTTCAATATAATTTTAAACTTAAACTTTGAAGTTTAGTAGGTTGTAGCATTCTCTAGGTCAAGGGTATTTTTATTACCTTCTGTAGTCAGTTATTATCTATTGTAAAAAATTCTTTTTTAACCAAAGTGGAAAATTTCAGGTACTTGAAAATGCAGCTTTCTAAAAGGTCAGTTAGATTTCTCAGTGTCATTTGTCAGACATACCTTGTAAATAAATAATATTATTACAAAATTAAGGTATAGGTCCATGTTTCGGAGAAAAAAAGTTCAAACGTCATCAAATCATAGAAAGAAAGCATTGTTTTACATGAAAATTTAACAGCATATAAAACATTTATATTATTTCACAAAGCCATTGTCAATTTACACTTATATGTATTGAATTCCGGAAAGGGACTGCATAAAGGGGTCACACTTCTGGACAGTTCAGCGGCTTTAAAAACTCACCATTTTTGAAAAGCTGTTACATGTCTTCGCTTTGATGCATTTGCAACATTGTGCGAGTGTTTAAACTTTACATAAGTAGGTAAAACATTGTTTTTGACAATTGTTTACATTTATTTCTTTACAAATGGCATTCTTATTTACAGGCGGACAACTCATGTTGAATAATTTTAGTATCCAACTCTGTGGGACAGAATAGTAAAGCATGTATTGGACAGATAAGTTGTGTGTCAAGATGCTGTTTATTTACTAAAAAACTCTGTTGTTTTGTGATATACGGCTAAACCTTAATACTGATATTTCTTTTGTTGCACTTTGTGGACTTATGATAAAGTTATATATATATATTTATCTGAGCAGTACAATCCCTGTAAATGAGCACTACGTAAGCGCTCAAGCCCTTCTTGCACACCATATACCTATAGTTCGGACTTCTTTCATATATAAAGGCATGTGCACAAAAATGACAAATTTTGCTAACACCTGGTAATTGTAATGTGTTTTTTAGAAAAGTAATAAATGGAAATAGAAAAATAGCTCTCAGCTCATTCACATGGATAGTTTAGCTTTATTATGTATGTTATAGTTTTTCGCAGTTATGCATGATGACACAAAGTATACTTACCCCGAAAATTATGACACGAACATACTGATAACTTTTCCCACTTTACTTTTTTAATTAAAGTAAGAGTTCAGCACTTCATGGTTTTGATGTATTGTCACATTGGAATAACGTTTGTTTTACAGTAACTTTGAAATTCCTAAGAAATAATATGTACCCCACCCACCTAATTCATAATTTCAAAATAGCATCTATTAAAATATAGGCCTTAATGAAAGAGCATCATATCACATATTGGGCTGTAAGATTTCAGAAAAAAAATGCAAGCATTTAAACATCATTGACATTATTAACGATTCAATCTTACCTGAAATAGTTATTACTATTTATAATGACTAAACAAATATGGTGACTGTAACCTTTCACCTTAGGATGACGTAAAATATGGAAAAAAATCCGTTACACGTAATCCGGTATAGACTGGCACTCATATTAAGATCATAATTTAGACTTAAAGCAATTTCTAAATGTCTTTGTCAAAAAAATATCAATTTTTGTTCATAGAAATCAATATAGCAGTCGCCTGTGCACAAGCAATTAAAAATTCAATATAAGGTTTTTAAAGTATAGTATATCATGTGCCATTGTAAACTGAAAACCATTGACTCAAGGACCTTTACCTGCACGCACGATATTGCATAGTAAACCAACCCGTCAAGACTGAAAGCATAATCAATTGTTATATTTGTAAATTTATAAGTTAGTAGTACTTAATATTCACTAACAATGTTTCAAGCAATTATACTTTTTAACAATCTAAGCAATTTAGTACTGGGACGGTATTCATAAAGCATCTTAAGTATAAGAAATTGATTATTTACTTAAATATTATTTAAGAAATTTTTTTACTTAAGTATATTTGTTATTCATAAAATAACTTAGTAATTCTTGGTTTTTATTGTGGACGAAAACCTTAAAACAAGAGGGCCATGATGGCCCTATATCGCTCACCTGTTATCATTGCACTTGAGGACGGTCCTCAGAAAAAATATCTAAGTCCAAAGGACAGGAACAACAAAGGGAAGAAATTTAACCAAAAAGAAAAAAAAAATTTAAAAGGTACAGATATGTCAAAATACACCTAAAAATTGGAGGTACAATCCATGTTGTACCACAGAAAAGGGGTCTCGGTTTTTCCCTACGGCCAATAATAAAAAAGTTACTAAAAATAAGCTATTTATAGTAACGTAAAAGGGAAGTAATTAAAAAGAAAATTATTTGTAAGTGAATAAAAGAAGGATCTGCCAAATAAATCTGTTGACATAAATGAAATTTCAGATCAGTATCTTCATTAGTTACGGAGATATACCCATTTTAATTTGAAACAAGAGCTCGTCGAACACGAAATGCCCCCCTTGATGCATTCAGTAATTGCACAAGGAACAGAAATTATATGCTCACTGTAAACAAAAGTTCATTCTGGTTTAATTTGACCTTGACCTTTAACCTATAAACCTAACAAGAGATTACAGAGTGATCTTGGTGCCATCCACTGAGCCATTTTTGAATGTTCCAAATTTCAAGACTTGTTCAAGGTCAAAATCAAGGTCAAATTTCATTTCGGTACAAAACAATGTGTATGTGGTCCAAATTTGAAAGCTGTAGCTTGAAAAATGTGAAAGTAGGTCACAAGGTCAAAATCAATGTCAAATTTTATTTCAGAACACAAAACTACGCAAGTGGTCCAAATTTGAAGCCTGTACTTTCAGAAATGTGAAAGTAGGTCACTAGGTCAATCTCAAGATCAAAGTTCATTTCAGTACACAAAACTATGCATGTGGTTCAAATTTGAAGGCTGTAGCTTGAGAAATGTGAAAGTAGGTCACTAGGTCAAAATCAAGGTCAAATCTTATTTTGGAACAAAAAACTATGCATGTGGTCCAAATTTGAAGCCTGTACCTTCAAAAATGTGAAAGTAGGTCACTAGGTCAATAACAAGGTCAAAGTTTTTTTCAGTACACAAACCTATGCATGTGGTCCAAATTTGAAGGCTGTAGCTACAGAAATGTGAAAGTAGGTCACTAGGTCAAGATCAAGGTCAACTCATGTCAAGGTTCATCTTGCCACTCAAAACTATACATGTGGTCCAAATTTGAATGATGTAAGTTCTAAGTTTTTCCCTATATAAGTCTATATGAACCATATGACCCCTGGGGCGGGGCCATATTTGACCCTAGAGGGATAATTTTAACAAACTTGGTAGAGAACCACTAAATGATGCTACATAACAAAATATCAAAGCCATAGTCTTTGTGGTTTGGACAAGAAGATTTTCAAAGTTTTTCCCTATATAAGTCTATGTAAACCATGTGACCCCCAGGGCGGAGCCATATTTGACCCTAGGGGAATAATTTGAATAATCTTAGTAGAGGACCACTCGATGATGTCATATACAAAATATCAAAGCCCTAGGCCCTGTGGTTTTGGACAAGAGGTTTTTCAAAGTTTTTTCCTATATGTCTATATAAACCATGTGACCCCCAGGGTGGGGCCATATTTGACCCCAGGGAAATAATCTGAACACTCTTGGTAGAGGACCACTAGATTATGCTACATACCAAATATCAAAGCCCTAGGCCCTATGGTTTTGGACAAGAAGAACAGAAACCGTTTAACTGTTCCTGGCCAATGTGACCTTGGACCTTTGACCTAATGACCTCAAAATCAAGAGGGGTCATCTGCTGGTCATGGCCAACCTAACTATCAATTTTCCTGACATTAGGCCCAAGCGTTCTTGAGTTATTGCCTGGAAACCATGTTACTGTTCCTGGTCACTGTGACCTTGACCTTTGACGTACTGACCTCAAAATCAATAGGGTCATCTGCTGGTCATGACCAACCTCCCTATTAACTTTCGTGACCCTAGGCCTAAGCGTTCTTGAGTTATCATCCGGAAACCGTTTTACTGTTCAGGTTCACTGTGACCTTGACCTTTAACATACTGACCTCAAATTCAATAGGGGTCATCTGCTGGCCATTACCAACCCCCCTATCAACTTTCATGATCCTAGGCCCAAGTGTTCTTTAGTTATCATCCGGAAACCATTTTACTATTCAGGGTCGCTGTGACCTTGACCTTTGACATACAGACCTCAAAATCATTAGGGGTCATCTGCTGGTGATGACCAACCTCCCTACCAACTTTCATGATCCTAGGCCCATCCAGAAACGGATTCGTCTACATTCCGACCGACCGACCGACAGACCGACCGACCGACCGATCGACCTCTGCAAAACAATATACCCCTCCTTCTTCGAAGGGGGGCATAATAAAGGGAGGTCATTTGACATAAATTCAGTCCATAGTTATCTACCCTGATTGGCTCAGTCCAACTAATGACAATAATGAAATTTCAAATAAGTCCTTACTGATATAAATTCATTTTGATTACAATCAGGGGAGGTAATCAGATATATAATAACTCTGGAACCTATGATTGGATCTGATTTGTCATGAAATCCAAGATTTATTGTTGTTGAAGATATTTTGGAAGTTTGTATCAAATAAAACCATAAAAGAAGTCTCTATATGGCTGCAAAAGCCAAAATAACCAATTTTGGACCTTTAGGGGGCCATAACTCTGGAACCCATGATGGAATCTGGCCAGTTCAAGAAAGGAACCAAGATCTTGTGGTGATACAAGTTGTGTGCAAGTTTAGTTAAAATCAAATCATAAACGAAGCTGCTATTGTGCAGACAAGGTCAAAATAGCTAATTTTGGCCCTTTCTGGGGCCATAACTCTGAAACCCATTAAGGGATCTGGCTGGTTCAATAAAGGAACTGAGATCTTATGGCGACACAAGTTTTGTGCAAGTTTGATTAAATTCAAATCATAAATGAAGCTGCTATTGTGCAGACAAGGTCAAAATAGCTAATTCCGGCCCTTTCAGGGGCCTTAACTCTGGAACCCATAATGGGATCTCGCCAGTTCAAGAAAGGAACCAAGATCTTATGGTGATACAAGTTGTGTGCCAGTTTGGTAAAAATCAAGTCATAAATAAAACTGCTATTGTGCAGACAAGGTCAAAATAGCTAATTTTGGCCCTTTAAGGGGCCATAACTCTGGAACCCATATTGAGATCTGGCCAGTTCAAGAAAGGAACCGAGATCTTATGGTGATACAAGTTGTATGCAAGTTTGGTTAAAATCAAATCATAAATGAAACCACTATTGTGCAGACAAGAAATTGTTGACGGATGGACGCACACACGGACGGACGACGGACGAAGGGTGATCACAAAAGCTCACCTTGTCACTATGTGACAGGTGAGCTAAAAACAACATTAATTTCAGACAGATACAACATGCACAATTATCTTTAAAGTGTTTTTATCTGAAAAACAACACTTTAATCGTACTCATGACGCTATTTTGTTTTCTGACAAGTCATTTCTTACGTATCTTAAGTTTAAGCTGTTTTATGAATAGGACTTAAGTTTTTACTTAGACTTAAGCTGAAATCACCACAAACTTAAGTAAAATCTTCAACTTGAGTCAAAACTTATACTTAAGATGCTTTATGAATATGGCCCCTGGTCTGCACTAGAATACATTATTCATGCCACTTCTTGATGTTGGTTTAACTCATCAAGTTAGATGATTTACCTGTTAAAATATTTCTTTTGACTGCCTGATAAGGGTTGCCACTTCACTCACCTTTTTCAGCAATTTCAAGTAGAATACAAATGAGAGATATGTAAGAGGAGATAGTGCACTCAACTATTTCAATGCTGGATAATGATAATACAGGGCCTTGTAATACATGATGTGGATAGTTTGAATCAAAATAGGAACTGTGTAAAAGTGCATAAAAACTTTAACCTGAAATTCAAAGAAAAAAGGGGCATAATTTATGATATATTGGTGCCAGAGTTATAGACATAAAAGGCTATGATAGTTCTAAGACAACTGAGTCACACCAATGACATTGAGAAAACCAACATTGTGCATTTGCATCCGTGCAGTCTGGTCAGGATCCATGCTGTTTGCTTTCAAAGCCTATAGCGAACAGCATGGATACTGACCACACTGCGCGGATGTGCAGGCTGGTCTGGATCCATGCTGGTCGCAAATGCACTATGTTTGTTTTCTCATGGTGCGGCTCAATTATGTCAGATGTTGCAATGTAATGCTTTAGAATGCCATCTTATAGTATTTGGTGTCTTCTAATTTTTGTCATAGTTTTACCTGGACTTTTTCAAAAGGCCATTACTTAAACATTTGTCTGCGACCGCACCTACGTCCCAGTTTGGTTAGGTTGTGTATGTATTACTAAGCTGTTTTCTCAGTAAGTATATACTGGTGGGAATGGATCGAAACTCTCTGTGATGATCTGACATGCAATGCACAGGCTCCAAACTCTATTTTGCATTTTTACAAAGTTATACCCCTATTTTTCGACTTTGGATTGTGTACGTAAACTGGTATCTTAGTATCCACTTGTGGTAATTGATTAAAACTTCACACACTTCACTGTGATGTTACGACATGCAATACACTAAATAAGAAAGAAATACAGTTACTATATGACAAACTGAACACAGTTTACACATTAAAAGTCACTATCAAATGACAAGAAACACGAGATGTAAACACTGTAATAACTATCTCAATATGACTGAATTGACAAGTTTCCATTACACAGATGCTAATGTGTTTGAACTTAGAAGTGTAATGGAAACTTGCAACGCTTTACGGCACAACTGGATAATACCCATAAGGTAAGTGCTTTTTACATTAATACCATTGTTGTCACGACCATTATAAATTATTGCTGGGGCTGTTTTTTGGCAGCTTATTTCCATCCTGTGAAGTGGATATATACCTGTCTTCCTAAATGATGAGACAAGGTTGCCTGTAGCCTGGGTTCTAGTCTGTCGATCTTTCATGTGCTTCTGTTTGGCAAACTGTTGACACTATCAGAAACTAAACGTCCAGTAACAGTGACTTGCACATGTATACATATGAAATAGGGTGTATGTTATGAAAAAGTAAAAATTACTAATGCCTGAATCCCAGGCTAGGTTACCTGCAGTGCACGTGACATCCTCATTCCCAGCCAGCTCAGCAATGATGTACCTGTTGTAAGAAAATTTATATAAGCAAATAAAAATACACTGATCGGTTTTTGTATAACAAGGATGTTGGCAGTTCATTTTACAAGAAGGATTCAGTTAAAAGGGCAATTATGTTTTAATCAATTAAACATGCTAAACGAACTTTGTACCTGGTCACTTGCATTCCTGGATTTCTCTGCATGAACATCTGGCATTCACTGTAGTAAGCGTTCTTGAGAGGACCAAAACACCCTACATCCAATGGCTGTGTTATGTGAGAGGTGTGAGGAGGAAGGACAAAGAATACAACATTGTTTGCAGCAACCCAGGTAGATAAAGCCATACCAAAGTGATTAATAGTTCTGAAAATTTTCAAAAACAAGCAATTTCAATGAATTGGTATCCCCTGCCGAATGGCTTTGTGGTGAGGAATGGCAAAGTAATATATCCGTCTGGCAAAAACTAAGAAGCAAATAATTTCATTAGCCAGGATCAATTTAACATACATTTATTATGAACACTTAAAAATTTGTTTAATGTGATAATAGATAATAAATGTTCATGGAAAAAAATTAAAGAAGTTTAATGGAATTCTACCAGTATGTACAAATATGTGGATTTTTAAAAAATTAAAAAGCAATAACTCTGAAGTTACTTATAGAGATCCAGACAAAATAAAATTGTGTGTGCACTTCCACATTATGACGATCTGAGTTCAATCTAAGTTTTATAGTTCTAAGTCAAATATGTCACAAGTTATGAAGCAGAAATTGCCATATTTATAGTACCATTTAGTCAACAAAATTGGGCTATCTTTTTTTTTTATGTAATATTTTCCTATTCTTTTTAAAATATAATCTCAAGATGAAAAAAAATTATTTAAAAAAAACTGATCATAGCAGGCAGTGAACCCTAGGCCTGACAAAATGGAGTATTCTGAACCAGTTAACATGATTAATGCCTCAAATTACAATCAGTCAGCCACCGCAGTGCGGCGGCAGTTGACATTTGTAGCAAGTATTTTTATTATAACCACTGATGATATTGTCTGTGTCCCGACTGTTGGCAAATTTCTATGAGCAACATTAAGTTAATGGATCTATTTTCCTATTCCTTGGACAAATGCTTGGAGTAAAGCACTGTCAGGGATGTAACTGTTTTAAGATATGTAACCAATTTCAACTACTTTTTCAAGCATTTTATAACCTGTATTAGTTATAAAATATAGTTATTAACTCTGACAGGTAAGTTATTCAAAAAAAAATGTCTAATACTGTTCTCACAAAGTAACCTTTAAAGTGAAATGAGTAGCAAACTGTGGTTAATCAAATTCTGTTTTAGTCTGATCATGACCTGATAAGCATAATAGGATGTTAAGAGTTTTATAGCTTTAAAACTTTTGCGCAAAAACGTTATCAGCCTTGCCTAAAAAATTTTACTGTAAAGCTGGAAAGATAAAAGTTCAAGGATTCAGGAAATAATTGCATTAGTCTCATTCAAAATGAGGAATTGGCACAGGGCTTTGAAATATTTTAAGATAACTGAAACAAGTTATGAAAGTATAAGCAATAACTGAAGAGGGTTATAAACTGTGATAACTTGAAACAGTTACACCCCTGACTGTAAAGTTGTCTTGTGTCTTAGAAAGTATCGTCATTGGTTATAAAATTGAACTTAAAGAGTATCAAGGCGTAAATTTATTATTAAATACCATTTCGTATTGCATATATAAAACCTATTTTATTAGCGATAGACGAACTAAATATTTAAATATTAGTAATGTCCTGTACAATGATATTATTGTTCTAATAGACTATTTGGAAAAAAGAAATACAAGACTACCTATTTTGAAAACCTTTTTGAAATACATGTAATGTAACAAATGTTGAATAATACTTTGTCACACATTCTATACATTTATATCTTCTTTTATACTGCTTTTTATATTGTATATGTTAATTTGAAAAAATAAACGGGTCGTTCTACAGATGTAAGACGATTCCAAAAAGAAAGAAAAAAAGTTGTCTTGTGTTTTTCTGAGCAGTTTATATAGTATCTATATGACAGTTTTTCAAACACTTTCAAATTGTAACAAAAGTTGTTGTATGATCAAGACGTGCTCAGTTTGTTTTAAAAGGCAAAAATATATTGGCTGAAGGTTGGCAGGGGCGGATTGGGAGGGATGCTGATTAGTCCAAATAGTTGTATCAGGTCTCCAGATAATTTTTTTGGCCTATGAGTATTTACTCATCATAATTCTTGCGAATGAGTAAAATGGTAAAATCTGAAATTGACTAGGGGTAATTTTACTGCTGAATATTTGTAAATGAGAAAAAAAACAGAAATCAGTTTTATAACATATTTATTGGGTGTAACACCAGTGAATTTGTTTGCAGTTCAGTTTCAATTCAGCATTCAAGTTTTTGCTTCTTTTTCTCCATTGGCTTGCTTTGGCTTCACACTCACTGCCAAATCCAATAGATTATTCAATAAAAATTTAACGATATTTTTGGAATCATTTTTTTGTTGGTTTAAAGAATGCGTAGCACGTTTGTTCACTTCAAACATTCTTAGTAAGAGACATGTTGTTGTTTACTCCACACCGGAAGTTGATATTTTAAATCGACACCGCTTTAAAATACACTACCTTACTATCAATATTAATTCCCAACAATTTGATTTACACACGCATTGAGTGTATAATATAGTTTAACCTAGGTTTATAGAGTACCATTCAATGCCTGTGTACGTTCAATGTGGCACAATGAATGCCGATCGTGCACTGTTATGTAAAGCATCCAGACGATTCAGATTTTGTTTACGCTTGTAAAAAGTCATTGCATGCGTTTCTGTAATTTCATGTACGTTTTTATACGCTAAAAAATTAGCAGACATGCGTATATGCATTATTTCAAAGCGTAATACGCATCTTATCTGGAGCCCTGTTGTATTCAAGCATTGAATATCGTTATATTTTTTTGACTGATCAATATCCGCCTCCGTTTTCTAGGCAGACAACGTAAAATATCAGAAAGTAAAATAGGCCTACCCAAGGTCTCATTATTCAGACTAGATCATAGATGCTGGCCCCCACCCAAGTGTCTGATGACTGAACTTTCTGTACTGGTACTGATGATAAACCCGGACAGATGATAAAGTCGACCACCTTGGAAATTTAATATTCGATTGCAATCGGTTATTTATAAAATTGAACACACCATCTAATAGTTTCCACTTACAACACCAACTGGTGTAAACAAAAACAAAATTGGTAAATATTCTGTATAAATAAATGACATACATTTATCTACATATAAAAAACATTTATCCAAAAATACTGGGAAAGAGGGTGTTTTTTGCGCATGCTCATCGTCAACACATGAAGGCCTGACATTGGGTCACTTTCCATTACTTGATCCGGAATGACTGTTGCAGCATTTTTGGGAAAGTTTCAATATACTAATACCAAGAAAATTTTGTAAAGGACAAAGTGTTCGAATTTATCACCAGTCAGCGTTCATACAGTCCCCATTTTACATACCCCTTTCAGGGCCTCACTTCGTGTGAGTTTGCTTAATAAATATAAATTTGAATTACGTAAAGTTTTCAGCAAAGGTTAAGCTTTATTTTGATACTGACCATTGATTACAATTTGCAGAAATAAAAGTTACAGGTAAAAAACCTCATTTTCTGTTCGGGTTTATCATCAGTACCAGTAGAGTATGATGATGTAGTTTATAATTAAACTGGATGGGATTCTTTTTTGTGTAATACTAAAAATATTTCATTTATCAGGATGGAAATGCATCAACCAATCTATCATCTGCAATCTATTGGGAAGTGTTTCCCTATCGCGGAAACCAGTGACAAACGAGTTTACTGTGTCTTTTAAATCTTATGCATGCAATCTCCATATAAATCTAAGAACAAACTCATTGGTTCTCTACTAAACTTTACGCAAAACTGTCTTTCGGTTACCTGAGCCTTAGGAACTTGGATTTAATTTCTAATGCAGCCGATTCCTCGATATTATGGATAAAATCCCGTTTTCCGGTTTTAACCGCCAATAAACGCCCGTTCCCGATTTTACGGTGAGGGGTGCTACATGGCGTACGTAGTGTTTAGATTATCCTTTTTTCAAGTTTTAAACAAAGAAAATGAATAAAAAAGTATTGCAGATTATCATTAAACATTATTGATTTCGCATTTTTCATGACAAACATATTATTTTTGCAAAAAAATGTTGCCGAGGTCGTAGAATAATAGATATTTCCATTGTGAGAAAGTAAGAACTTTCCTAAATCCTAAATCCTTATCTTCTGGCAAAAATAATCGCTAATATTGTACACGGTCTTTATATCGGTTAATCTCGCCAGCCCCCCTGACCCTATTTACGGAAATACCGGAAAACGGGATTTATATATTACAGGTAAACTGCTTGAATAATCTGGTTCCCTGTCCAATATTGGTTCCCATTCAAAATGGCTTCCAATTATTGGATCAGGTAACCACTAAGCAAATGGAGAGGGATAACGACAACAGGCCGCGCATGGTTGCAAAATGCGCATGCGTCAATTGGTTACTTTTTATAGATGTCGGAAATTCCAACATTTATACATATCATTTAAGTTCCATATTGTGACGTATCCTACCGTACAATATGACTTAGTAGGGTTGTCAACGTTATGTAACATACAACAAAATGATTATTAGCCTGATTTGTCTCATTTTTTTCCGTTTATGTGGCCTTGAAAACTATCAAGTGGACACGTCTGCGGATGAAATAACGATGTAGTAGTTTCATTTAACTGGAACTGGTTAGTGCAATCTGAATTCGTATATTTTTCTTATATACATAGGTTACACTTACACCATGAAACTGCAACGTTTAATGCAATTTTGTTCAAAATAATTAATTACCTTGAAATAGAAAGTTTTGAAGTATGGTTCAAAATATTTAATTCATGTAAAGCAAGTAGACAAACATACAAATAAACAAAAATCGCCAGCAGAACATTTAAAATAATGTTTCAATATAAAACATATGCAACAAAACTCCCTGTAACTTAGTGTTTCCTTTTGTAGACATCACTGCTTTCAAGTTAAAATTGTTAGTTAGACATGCACTTCAATGGAAGCAAAACAGCATGTATTTCCTGAACCAAATTATGATGTTTATTTGATTAAAATTCTAATCTTACATATCTCTTTTAGAGTTATTTTAGCCTTTAAATTCACAGTCATTGCCCTTATGATAACTAACGGAGAAAATGAATGCCGTTCTCTAAAATTCAAACTATGTTTGAAGTGGATAAATGTGTAAGGGACCGGGTAGCTCTGTCAAAAGAGTTCGTCCAGTAAGCAAAAGGCCCCGGGTTCGAGTCCTGGTTACGCTGTACAGTTTTCTCACCCAGTGACATATCCCTCATGGAGCAGCCTATAAGTCATATACGAGGCAAAAAATACGGTATCATAAGTTTACTTTTTGTGGCAACATACAGTGAAATGGCTGCTTCAATATTTGACGTATATATGAAGATAAGGTATCACAATTCTTTCTACGGCACGCACCGTTTGAAATATTAATGCTATATCGAATGGTATACACAAAAGTTAACAGAATTTTATCATATTTGCATCATTTTTTTTTCTACAAACGTTATTTGTACTGTTTTGAAATTACTTTAGCCATGCACCCACTGTTGTCATGGTCAGAGCAAGATCTTTATCATAAATACAGATAAATAGGCTCCAACTGATGTCATGGTCCGGCAACAACAGCTAAAGTAGGTCTGTACAAGCACTATAGATAACAAGGCCCCAACTGTTGTCATGGTTGTGTAACAACAGATAGAGCATGATGTGTATAAGCACTATAGATAACAAGGCCACAACTGTTGTCATGGTTGTGTAACAACAGATAGAGCATGGTGTGTATAAGTACTATAGATAACAAGGCCTCAACTGTTGTCATGGTTGTGTAACAACAGGTAGAGCATGGTGTGTATAAGTACTATAGATAACAAGGCCTCAACTGTTGTCATGGTTGTGTAACAAAACCTAAAGCATGGTCTGTATTAGTACTATAGATACCAATGACCAAACGTTTCTTATGGTTGTGTAACAACAGCTAGAGCATGGTCTGTATCAGTACAATAGATAAACCTGCTCCGGCTGTTGTCTTTGACCGGTATGGTTTGTATCAGTACTATAGATAACAAGGCCCCAACTGTTGTCATGGTTGTGTACAACAGCTAGAGCATGATCTGTAACTGTACTAAATATAACCAGGTCTCAACTGCTTTCATGATTGTGTTACATCAGCTGGAACATTGTGTGTATCAGTACTTTAGATAACCATGCCCAAACTTTTGTCATGGTTGTGTTACAAAAGCTACAGCATGGTCTGTATCAGTACTATAGATAATCAGACCCCAACTGTTGTCATGATTGTGTAACAACAGTTAGGGCATGGTCTGTAGCAGTACTATATGTAAACAGGCTCTGACTGTGGCCATTGTCCGGTAACAATAGCCGGAGAATAATCTGTATTAGTACTAACGATAACCTGGCCCCAACTTTTCTCATGGTTGTGTTACAACAGCTAGAGCATGGTCTGTATCATTACAATAGATAAACCTGCTCCGACTGTTGTCATTGTTCGGTAGCAACAGCTAGAGCATAGTCTATATCATTACAATAGATACACATGCTGCGGCTGTTGTCATTGACCGGTAACAACAGCTGGAGCATGCTCTGTATCAGTGCTATAGATAACCAGACCCCAAATGTGGTCATTGTTGTGTTACAACAGCTTGAGTATGGAATAAATCAGTACAATAGATAAACATGCTCCGGTTGTTGTCATGGTCCGGTAGCAACAGCTACAGCATGGTCTGTATCAGTGCAAAAGATAAAATGCTCCGGCTGTTGTCATGGACCGGTAACAACAGATGGAGCATGGTCTGTATTATAACTATAAATACACAGGCCCCAACTGTTGTCATGGTTGTGTAACAACACCTGGAGCATGGTCTGTATTAGTACTATAGATGAACATGCTCCGGCTGTTGTCATGGTCCGGTAACAACAGCTACAGCATGGTCTGTATTAGTACTATAGATACCAACGACCCAACTTTTCTCATGGTTGTGTTACAACAGCTAGGACATGGTCTGTATCAGTACAATAGATAAACCTGCTCAGGCTGTTGTCATTGTCCGGTAGCAATAGCTAGAGCATAGTCTATATCATTCCAATAGATAAATATGCTTCGGCTGTTGTCATTGACCGGTAACAACAGCTAGAGCATGGTCTGTATCAGTACTAAATATAAACAGGTACAGCATGGTCTGCATCATTACTTTAGATAACCAGACCCCAAATGTTGTCATGGTTGTGTTACAACAGCTGCAGCATTGCCTGCATCAGTACTATAGATAACCAGACCCCAACTGTTGTCATGGTTGGGTAACAACAGTTAGAGCATGTTCTGTATAAGTACTATAGGTAAACATGCTCTGACTGTGGACATGGTCTGCTACCAACAGCTGGAGCATAATCTGTATCAGTACTAATGATAAGCTGGCCCTAACTGATGTCATGGTTGTGTAAGAACAGGTAGAGCATGGTCTGTATTAGTACTATAGATAAACAGACCCAACAATTGTCAAGGTTGCGTTAAAACAGCTGGAGCATGATATGTATCAGTACTATACATAAACATGCTCCGGCTGTTGTTATGATCCGGAAACAACAGCTGGAGCATGGGCTGTATCAGTACTATAGATGAACATGCTCCGGCTGTTGTCATGGTCCGGAAACAACAGCTGGAGCATGGTCTATATCAGTGCAAAATATAAAATGCTCCGGCTGTTGTCATGGATCGGTAACAACAGATGGAGCATGGTCTGTATTAGTACTATAAATAAACAGGCCCCAACTGTTGTCATGGTTGTGCAACAACAGCTGGAGCATGGTCTGTATCAGTACTATAGATGAACATGCTCCGGCTGTTGTCATGGTCCGGTTACAACAGCTACAGCATGGTCTGTATCTGTAATGTAGATAACAAGGCCAAAACTATTCTCATGGTTGTGTGACTACACCTAGAGCAGGATCTGTATCTGTACTAAATATAACCAGGCCCAAATGCTTTCATGGCTGTGTTACATTAGCTGGAGTATTGTCTGTATCAGTACTTTAGATAACCATGCCCAAACGTTTGTCATGGTTGTGTTACAACAGCTACATCATGGTCTGCACCAGTACTTTAGATACCCAGACCCCAATTATTGTCATGGTTGTGTTACAACAGGTACAGCATGGTCTGCAATCAATACTTTATATAACCAGACCTCAACTGTTGTCCATGGTTGTGTTACAAAAGCTACAGCATGAACTGTATCAGTACTATAGATAATCAAATACCAAATGTTGTCATGACTGTGTAACAACAGTTAGGGCATGGTCTGTAGCAGTACTATAGGTAAACAGGCTTTGACTGTGGCCATGGTACGGTAACTATAGCCGGAGAATAATCTGTATTAGTACTAACGATAACCTGGCCCAAATTGTTGTCATGGTTGTGTTACAACAGCTAAAGCATGGTCTGTATTAGTACTATAGATAAACAGGCTACGGCTGTTGTCATGGTTAGCCAACAACAGCTACAGCATGGTCTGCATCAGTTCTGTAGATGACCAAGTCCCAACTATTCTCATAGTTGTGTAAAAACAACTAGAGCATGGTCGGTATTAGTACTACAGATACCCAGGACCCAGCTATTGTCATGGTTGTGTTACAACAGCTAGAGCATGGCCTGTATCAGTACAATATATAAACATGCTCCGGCTGTTGGTCCGGTAACAACAGCTAGAACATGGCCCATATCAGTGCAAAAGATAAAATGCTCCGGCTGTTGTCATGGACCGGTAACAACAGATGGAGCATGGTCTGTATTAATATTATAAATACACAGGCCCCAACTGTTGTCATAATTGTGTAACAACAGTTAGGGCATGGTCTGTAACAGTAATATATGTAAACAGGCTCTAACTGTGGCCATGGTCCGGTAACAATAGCCGGAGAATAATCTGTATTATTACTAACAATAACTGGCCCAAACTGTTGTCTTGGTTGTGTTACAACAGCTAGAACATGGTCTGTATCAGTACTATAGATAACAAGGCCCCAACTGTTTTCATGGTTGTGTACAACAGCAAGAGCATGGTCTGTATCAGTACAATAGATAAACCTGCTCCGGCTGTTGTTATTGTCCGATAGCAACAGTTAGAGCATAGTCTATATCATTACAATAGATAAATATGCTGCGGCTGTTGTCAATCACCGGTAACAACAGCTAGAGCATGGTCTAAATCAGTACTAAATATAACCAGGCCCCAACTGTTGTCATGGTTGTGTTACAGCAGCTGGAGTATGGTATAAATCAGTACTATGGTTAAAAATGCTCCAGCTGTTGTTATGATTCGGTTACAACAGAAAGAGCATGGTTTGTATCAGTACTATACAATGTAGAAAACAAGGACCCCAACTGTTGTCATGGTTGTGTTACAACAGCTATAAAGCATGTTTTTGTATCTGTACTAATAAAAACCATGCCCCAACTGCTTTCAAGGTTGTGTTAACAGCTGGGGCATTGTACTGTATCAGTACTTTAGATAAATATGCCCAAACTTTTGTTATGGTTGTTTTTGCAACAGCTACATCATGGTCTGTATCAGTACTTTAGATACCCTGGCCCCAGCTGTTGTCATGGTTGTTTTAAAACAGCTGGAGCATGTTCTGTATCAGTACTTTTAGAGTAACAAGGCCCCAACTATTGCCATGGTTGTGTGACAACCGCTATAGAATGGTCTGTATCATTACTCTAGATACCAGGCCCCAACTGTTGTCATGGTTGTGTTAACAACAGCTGGAGCATTGTCTGTATTAGTACTATAGATAACCAGACTCCAACAGTTGGCATGGTTGGGTAACAACAGTTAGAGCATGTTTTGTATAACTACTATAGGTAAACATGTTCTGACTGTGGTCATGGTCTGGTACCAAGAGACGGAGCATAATCTGTATCAGTTCTAATGATAACCTGGCCCCAACTGATGTCATGGTTGTGTAAGAACATGTAGAGCATGGTCTGTATTAGTACTATAGATAAACAGGCCCCAAGAATTGTCAAGGTTGCGTTACAACAGCTGGATCATGATACCTATCAGCACTATAGATAAACATGTTCCGGCTGTTGTCATGATCCGGAAACAACAGCTGGAGCATGGTCTGTATTAGTACTGTATATACTTAGGACCCAACTTCCCTCATGGTTGTGTTACAACAGCCAGAGGATGGTCCGTATCAGTACAATATACTGCTACGGCTGTTGTCATGGTCCGGAAGCAACAGCTTGAGCAAGGTCTATATCAGTACAATAGATAAAGATGCTCCGGCTGTTGTCATGGACCGGTAAGAATAGACAGAGCATTGTTTGTATCAGTACTATAGATAACCAGGCCCCAACTGTTTTTCATGGCTGTGTAACAACAGCTAGCGCATGGTTTGTACCAGCACTATAGATAACAAGGCCCCAACTGTTGTCATGGTTGTGCTACAACAGGTGGAGCATGTTCTGCATCACTACTTTAGATATCAAGGCCCCAACGGTTGTCTTGGTTATATAACAACAGTAAGGGCATGATCGATGTGGGTTCGAGCCTAACGTGGGGCGTTGAATTCTTCATGTGAGGAAGCCATCAAGCTGGCTTACGGAAGGTCGGTGGTTCTACCCAGGTCCCCGCTTGTGATGAAATTATGCACGGAGGGTCACCTTGGGTCTTCCTCCACCATCAAAGCTGGAAAGTCGCCATATGACCTATAATTGTGTCGGTACGACGTTAAACCCAACAAAATAAGTAAAATAAAGTAAGAGCATGATCTGTATCCGTACTATTATAGGTTATAGGTTTCAAACCAAGACAACAGTTGGGGCATGGTTATCTATAGTACTCATATTTACCTTGATCCAGCAGTTGTTATCGAATCACAACAGCCAGAACATATTCATCTGTAATAATGATATAAACTATGCTCTTCCTGTTGTTACCAAACCATGACAACAGTTAGGGCATGGTTATCTATATAACTCATATATACCGTACTCAATCTTTCGCTACCGAACCACCACTACAGTTGGGTCATGTTTAACTATAGTACTGATAAATACCACTCTCTTCCTATAGTACTCATATATCATGTTACTGTTGCTGCTACCGAACCATAACTACAGCACGGCTGTTGTTATCAAACCACTAAAAGAGTCAGTGCATGGTTATTTATATTACTCTTGTATACCATGTTCCAGCTGTTGCTACTGGTGGTCATGGTAAACTATAATACTGATATATACAATGCTGTTGTCAGCAAACTTTGACAATAGTTACAGCATTGTTTTCAATAGAACTCATATATATCGAACCACAACAACAGCAAGAACATATTCATCTGTAATACTGATATAAACCATGCTCTTCCTGTTGTTACCAAACCATGACAACAGTTGAGGCATGGTTACCTATAGTACACATATTTACTATGCTCCCACTGTTATCGAACCACAACAACAGTCAGAACATGGTTATCTGTAATACTGATATATAGCATGCTTTTCCTGTTGTTATCAAACCATGGCAACAGTTGGGGCATGGTTACCTATAATACTACTATTTATCATGCTCCCACTGTTGTTACTGAACCACAACAACAGTCAGAACATTGTCATCTGTAATACTGATATATACCATGCTCTACCTGTTGTTACCAAACCATGACAACAGCTGGGGCATGGTTATCTATAGTGCTACTCTTTACCATGCTCCCACTGTTGTTACTGAACCACAGAAACAGCCAGAACATGGTTATCTGTAATACTGATATATACCATGCTCTACCTGTTGTTACCAAACCATGACAACACTTAGGGTATGGTTATCTATAGTACACATATTTACTATGCTCCCACTGTTATTGAACAACAACAGCAGTCAGAACATGGTTATCTGTAATACTGATATATGTACCTTGCTCTTCCTGTTGATACCAAACCATGACAACAGTTAGGGCATGGTTATCTATAATACTACTATTTACCATGCTCCCACTGTTGTTACTGAACTACAACAACAGTCAGAAAATGGACATCTGTAATACTGATATATACCATGCTTTTCCTGTTGTTACCAAACCATGACAACAGTTGGGGCATGGTTATCTATAGTACACATGTACACATATTTACTATGCTTACACTGTTATCGAACCACAAAAACAGTCAGAACATGGTCATCTGTAATACTGATATATACCATGCTTTTCCTGTTGTTACCAAACCATGACAACAGTTGGGGCATGGTTATCTATAATACTACTATTTACCATGCTCCCACTGTTGTTACTGAACCACAACAACAGTCAGAACATGGTCATCTGTAATACTGATATATACCATGCTCTACCTGTTGTTACCAAACCATGACAACAGTTGGGGCATGGTTATCTATAGTGCTACAATTTACCATGCTCCCACTGTTGTTACTGAACCATAAAAACAACCAGAACATGGTTATCTGTAATACTGATATATACCATGCTCTACCTGTTGTTACCATGCCATGACAACAGTTAGGGCATGGTTATCTATAGTACTCATATTTACCATCATCCAGCAGTTGTTATCGAACCACAACAACAGCCAGAACATGGTCAACATGTGTACCATGTTTCGTCTGTTGCTTCTGGTGCATTATGTACAGCTGTTGTATCATGGTTAACTCTAGTACTGATATACACCATGCTCCAGCTGTACTTAACCAAACAGCGACAACAAGTCGAACATGGTTATCTATAGTACCCATACATCACGCCCAGAGTACGCATTTGCATAGTAGGCCCACAACAAAAAAGAAGCTGTAATGGAAAAATATTCAGACGGGTTCAAACCAACTCAACTGTCATGTCATATTTATCAAAATACTCATACAGTACAACCTCTGTAGAGCACACCCTTTGGAGATAACAAATATTGACTGTTATGTAGAGGTTGTTGTTCTGGAGAGGTATATTTGATAGTATATTTCTGCTTAGGGAAATTTTGATGATGATGTTATATAGACGTTTTTCTTAAGAGAGGGCCGCTGTGGTGAGGTTGTACTGTATATATTATGCACCACCTGGGGCATTGTGAACTATAATATTGGAATATACCATGTTTCAGCTGTTGTTACCGAATCATTACTACAGTTTGGAAATGGATATAAATTCTTTTGGTAATTACCATTCTCCAGCTGGGTTTACGGGACAACAGTCAGAACATGGATATATAATATATAAACCATGCTCCAGTCGCAAAAGCAACAATTGGTACAGTACGAACTATAGTACATGTACTGTTATGTGCAAACTCTAGCTGTTGTAACCTAACCACGACAAGAGTCAATGTATGGTTATCTCAGATACTCAGATATACCATGCTCCAGCTGTTATTACCGTGAATAACTATACTAATGATACATACCATGCTACAGTTGGTGTTAACTAAGCTGGGCTTCTGATTTTGCTATCGAACAATAGCAACATTTGGGAAATTGTTAACTACAATGCATGTACAGATATATGCTGTTGTTATCAAACCAGGACAAGAGTTGGTGCATGATTATTTATATTACTCATGTATACCATGTTCCAGCGTTTGCTACTGGAGCATTACAACTGTTAGGTCACAGTTAAACTATAGTACTCAAATATACCGCGCTCCCGCTGTTGCTACCGAACCACGACAACGGCTAAAACATGGTTAACAATAGTACTGATATATACTATGCTCCAGCTGTTGTTATCAAACCATGACAACAGTTGGGGCATGGTTATCTATAGTACTCATATATCCCCTAGCTCAAGCTGTTGCTAGCTATCACTACAGCAGGGTCATGGTTAACTTTAGTACTGATATATACAATGCTCCAGCTGTTGTTACCAAACAATGACAACAGTTAGGGCATGTTTATCTATAGTACTCATATATACCGTGTTCAGTCTTGTTTCCGAAAATGAGGAAGAAGTAAAATATACAAGTCGTCAATGACGTTTTTTGCTGCCTCAATAGACACAAATGAACCTCCTCATCCGATTCCATGATGTTAATTGAAAACAGAAAACGGGCTAGTTATCTAAAAATAGACTTTTACTTGGGATGGCTATTTTAAGATGGCTATTTTTACACGATATTTGCACATGCGCATAACAATACCATGCGCGGCCTGTTGTCGTTATCCCTCTCCCAAGCAAAATAGCCAAAATTGTGGCTAACAGACTGCGTCGTATAATAATATTTGAACAAAGCTGATTCCGTAATCAAAATATATACCAGTCGAGCACCTGAATAGCCCAGCCAATGAGATAGTGTCCTAGATTTTACCAACCAATGAAATCGTGTCCTTGTTTCCAAGGTAAATAAAGAATGACATATCGACAACAACAACATGAAAACTTTTTCCCTCGATTCATTCGGAAAATTTTGAATATCTATGACGAAAGTACTTCGATCATTTCGTTGTATTTTATGCATGATCATCAGATAAAAACACAACTTATGCCTCAAGTAATAATGTCTTTGTTCAACAAATGAAGAAAAGCTGAAACTACCAGAAAATGCTGCCCAAAAAGGGACACCTGCACTTTACCGGTACGCACATTTAATAAATACACCCCATTTTTTCCTACTGCCCCCACAGTCCCGTTTTTCTTTTTTCTTTAATGAATAAACTATTGTTACAATTTATTTAAATGATTGTAACAAGCACGTCCTGCCTTTTAAAACCATAGCAGTAAAGTGCATTCTAGCGCCCCCCCCCCCCACCTTCCCCCCCCCCCCCCACCACAAAAAAAGATAGGCATGCCAGTGACACATGTTGACTCTTGTCAGTCTTGAATTTTGCCCAATAAAATTTATTATATTTAGATATTTATTATATTTAGATATTTACAAGTCGTGTCTTTTAAAAATAAGTTCATTGATAAATGTGCAAAGTCCAAGCTTGTCAGGTTGTTCATGCATAAAACAGTCTCCCAACATTTATAATCATCATAAATTATATTTGCCAAAATGTGACAAAACCCTTATTTATTTTCATTTACACCTGCAATAAATCCCATCCCCAGTCTCCTTGGTAAAGGCAATACTGAATGACCATTCACTTGAAAATAAATATTTTGCATAAAATGCCAATTAAATGTTCATGTACTATCACTCACAAATAGAATCACTAGTCATGATCAAATACACCCATAGCTTACATTATGTGTGTCATGCATCTTCACTACAGGAATGTGCATGTCACATGAAGGCTGAAGACTGACAATTTTCAATGGAATGCAGTTTATCATAATGTGATACCTGCTATAAGGGCCACATTCAGTATTTTGGTTTATGAAGTTGCAAAGTTTCTTGAGGATTCCAAGCATATGACCCCTTGGAACATTGTGTAAGCATTATGCATACCTGAAATGGTGCAAACTGACTTATATTTGAGACAGTTTGAGCATGAGTTTTATTTTTACAAAATGTCACAAGTAAATTTTCTATATAAGCAACTTGACTAAAGTGATGGCTTTTTACTTTGACAGTCAGCAATAATAAAGAGTAATGTAAATAAAGTTCTGTGAGTGATTCAGTGAAGCCAGCTGAACTGTTGTCTAAAATGATTGATGTATTAATTTTAGGCTGTCAAAAATCAATGCTTGTTGTATTTTGGCCCCTTTCAGATCAGCCCATGCTTCCCCCAATAAACATCACAGTGAGATGTGCACTTACAGCACAGCTATAACTACTGAACAAATTTTGCAGTCTTGACTATCACTTCAAAGAGTATTTTTCTTTTATATTTTTTTTTATTCATTTAATAATTATGACTTGATTTAATAAAACTGTCTCTAGACAGAATGTAAGTCAATATGTCAAAGCAAAAAAAAAAATGTTTTTGTATATTTACAGTTATTTTCATTTCAGTTTGTTACCTATAATACATCTATATAGATACTTTTAAACTATCTATCACAAATATCTGGTACTTGTACACTTTTACGATAAAGAAAAGCAACAATAATTTTATTAAGGTACATAATGCAATGAGGACAGTCACATTTCATGGTGTGAGATCCCTTAATTGTTATAAAAATGTATTGAGACAATAATGTACATTTTGGTGATTAACCTTTAGCCTGCTGGCGGCAATTGATTCTGCCTTTGCGACCAGTGCAGACCAAGATCAGCCAGCACATCCATGCAGTCTGATCAGCCTGCACATCCATGCAGTCTGATCATGGTGTAAAATAATCAGTTAGGTTAGACAGTACACCAGCTACACACCTGTCAAGTTGATATATTGTTGATGCATTTATGTAATTGTTTATTATACCAAACCCACACGTTTTATACGTCAAATTGTCAGACAGTACATATGTATGATGTTACAGAACGACTATATAATGATGTCTAAGATATCTCGAGACAGAGGGTCAGAAGGGTCTAGAGAGACCAGGTGCATGAGACCTAGGAATGGGTCTCGCAGATATTAAGTTAGGTTTTAGATATGACATTTGTTAAGACTTAAGAAGTTACAAAATGAATTATGAAAGTTATGTACGAAATATTCCATTGTGCAAATAAACATCGAAAACGTTCAGACTCGTGTTGTGTTGTGTTTGTGTACGCGACACAACTTTATTCAATTTTTGGTGCCGTGACCAGGATGTCGAATTTCAAGATGGGTTGTTGCGACATTACGAAGCGAAGTACTCCTGCGACGACGACACGCTGCCAAGACGAAAGAAGAGAAACTGTGAGTTGCCATTTTACCTATATTCTAGTGCAATTTTGCAAGCTAGTCTTTTCTTTTATTAAATTTTTGTTTCTATTTTTGAGCAAAATTTCAAGGTAAATTTATTTTGATCAATTGTTAGACACGAAAAGAAATTCAAATTTATAAAATGATAAAACCTAACTCATAATATACAAAATTCTTAAAAAAAATGTAAAATAGTTAAAAATAAAAAATCGTAAAATAAGTAAGAAACAATGCTTTGAGGAAAATACTCAAGGGACTGAATTAAGAAATGCAAATGTGAAAATATTTGTTTTTCGAAAATGTTACTTGTCATATTATGTTTATTTTACTTGTTCCATATGATATTTGTTTCCCTTATGGCCACATTTAAACAGTTTTGAACATTCCCGCATTGACAAATTGTTTAAATGAAGGAAGATGGATTGTCCTATGAAACTTGTGTTGTATTCATAGATATGCGCAAAACGAGTTGTAAATAGTTTCTGTTGAGGTTATGGGTAATATTTCATCACGGATATAATTTTTATGTGAAAATACAAGGAACGGCTGAAAACTAGTTAAATACGTGGAATTCGTGTTTAAGATGTTTTATGCATGAGAATGCATTGTTGGGTTAAAGTGTCATTGCTGAATAAATGTGTACATGGTTATCTTTCTAAACCATATGGTTACTTCAGGTCTCAGTAAATTAAAAGGTTGGTCTGGTCTGTTGTGCTGGAAATATTTTGAAGCCTGATATGGCACAAGAATATGTTTATTATGCAAAAATGACTTGATATTTTCGCTGGAACATGTGGATTCCAGTAAGGTTGAATTTATATATATTGTGAGATACTTAGAGTTACTTGATATTGTGTTGTGAGACTGGAAGTTGTGATCCCAGTGGTTTGTAAGATGTATACGATTATACAGACACAGATACTGTCTTCCGAAATATTTAATCGGAGTCTTACTATCATAGCGTGAAATCGATGCATATATTGCATTATGAGGTACGGGTGTGTACCAGATATTTTAAGCGCAACAGCTTTTTGTTTTATGAGACCTGATGTAGTATTTTTGTCAAAGAGTTACAAAATCAGTCGAACATGCTGTTACTTTTTCATGTTACCCTTCATGATTTTCATGCAGAGGATTTTGTCGGAAAATTTATATTTTTCTCGCGGACGACATAATATTTCTGTTGAATCATGTAGAAAGGTTACATTGTGTAAATATAATCATGGAAGAAATCATGATCGTGCAGTTATTCTGTTATATATGGGTGTTGGTTGTTTGTGTTATGTCTATTCGTATTTAGATATGACTGGGCGCTTTATTGTTGGTTGTTTGTGTTATGTCTATTCGTATTTAGATATGACTGGGCGTTTTATTTTGTAGTTTTCATATGCATTCTTAAATATTATATAATTAGATTGTTTATGTAAGAACATATTTTGCTTTTTGTTAGGAACATATTTTGGCTGATATCTTTATATTTCGAATATTGTAAAACGTAGGACATAGCTTATAAAAAGTACAAAGAAGTAAGGTTCTCGGTAACATAACGGTTTATGCGAAGTACAGATCACTTAAAAAAGGAGACTACGAACTGGCTGGGAAAATACCATTAAACTGTCAAATCAAACCGAAGAAAAAGTGTATTTCATGACTGACATATTGCGGACTGTCATTATATAATAGCCAAAGGGACACTCATTACACGTAACGGTTACATATTGGAAAGTACCTGTCAAATCAAAATGATGACATTTGCATGTGTATATTATGACAATTTGTATACATGCAGTTTTGATTTTATCTGTCATTTATGACAAATGGGAACAACTTAATAACATAAAGTATTTTCGGTGGTCATCTGAAATATTGGACATTACGTTAATGAAACAGTAATATTATAACTTGGAGAACTCTAGATAATTTCAGAAGTTAGCAAATGAAATTAGATGGATGAACATCATAAACTTGGAGAGCGCGGTACAACGTTATGACCTATGACGGGAGATTCTTAGCTACAGAGATTGATGGTGATGCGTTACGCTGTATAAGAATGTCGAAACCAAAGGACAAATGTGTAGAAAGATGGCGAAACCAAGCGACAATGACGAAAGTGGACTGCAAGCTGTGAGCCTGTGAAGTTTGGCGAAGAAAATGGTCCAGCTGGGAAATTACAGAATACTAAAAAAAACTAATTATCTTCTCTCTCTTTCTACTTATCAATACATAATTCATACATTTTGGTCATTACATATCGGTTTTACTATTTATTTAAGATCTGTAGTCAAATATCAAAATATTTCGAAAGTAAGATAAATATACTGAATAAAATCTTTGTATAAATAAGTGAAATTTAGATTTCATGATAAATATTTTTACACGCGACAATAATTACAGGCAATTTAGCAATGTTATTAAACGAAATTGTTATGTTTTTCCTAACTCTTATATAGCATATATTCTAAAAGATGCTCACCTGTGTTTTGCTTTATTTTACAGATACTGGTTTTGTGAAATATGGATGTAACACGGGTTAAAGAAAAAGTCTTGGAGGAAGAAAGGAGAAGTGCCACTACAAAGGCCAATATAAAATTTTTAAAAAAAGACTTTCTATGTATTGTGAAAATTGTTTAGTTTAAAATTCTATTCTCCTTTGTTTAGTTTAAAATTCTATTCTCCTTTGTTCTTATTTACATTAATTGCATAAATGACTTAAGATTTTTTCTTTAACACTGTTCTTTAATATCATTTCTTCAGATTTATTCTCATGTTTCTTGATCAAATTCAACATTATTCTATATGTTACTGTATTGTAAAACTAGAGATAATTCTTAGAGATTAAGTCTAAAAAAAATTTAAATTTGTAATTCAAATTTTTTCTTTCGGTGGGTAACGAGTGTAAAATAATCAGTTAGGTTAGACAGTACACCAGCTACACACCTGTCAAGTTGATATATTGTTGATGCATTTATGTAATTGTTTATTATACCAAACCCACACGTTTTATACGTCAAATTGTCAGACAGTACATATGTATGATGTTACAGAACGACTATATAATGATGTCTAAGATATCTCGAGACAGAGGGTCAGAAGGGTCTAGAGAGACCAGGTGCATGAGACCTAGGAATGGGTCTCGCAGATATTAAGTTAGGTTTTAGATATGACATTTGTTAAGACTTAAGAAGTTACAAAATGAATTATGAAAGTTATGTACGAAATATTCCATTGTGCAAATAAACATCGAAAACGTTCAGACTCGTGTTGTGTTGTGTTTGTGTACGCGACAATGGTCTGCACTGTTCGCTATTCAGACAGTAAATTTTCAGTGAACAACTCTTTGAATAATAAATTGTATTGCCCAAATTGAATGATAGACCAGTCCATTTTAGAAATATAGCAGAGTAAAGGTTAATATGCAAGTATATGATCTTGAATTTATCATGTACTGTATATTAGTCTTTCATACTGTCCTTGTACCGACAAATTATTGTGTGGGAAATTTAGAGAAAACCTGTTATGTTTTATGGTTATCTGTATTATTTCTCAAAGTGTATACCAAAACAAATTTGTACAAAAATACACAATTAACATGAGTAATGACAAAAAAAACCCACAATGTTTTGTAAAGGAAGTCCAAATAAATATTTCTCATATACAAAGACCTCACATATAAGTTGATTTCCTTTTTGTGAAATTTGGAGAGTCAGTGTTATTTCAAATCAGGAATTTTTTAATGCTATTTACTCTGGAAAAAATGTTTTTATCAAAATTAACTATAACTATCTGTTTGAGATTTTTCTGTATGAATAAATAGCACTTTTGGGTAAAATTTACTTTTATGTTGCTGTGCTGAACCATGATATACAAGAAAAAAGCACATGTCAGGAAAGGACAAACAGCAAAGTATGGGCTTAAAGTAGTATAATTTTCTCAGAAATTGTAAAAAGTCTTTTATACCTATTCAATAAAAAATGGGGAAAACTGGATTTCTGTGAAACCAGGCCTCTTCCTACATTCTTACAATTGTGGAGTGTAGCAGGCATTTTTTTCAAACTGGAAAATATATAACTTTTGAAAACATTTTGGCACAATAACCTTTAAATTTCACTCATAGTATATATTAACTGTTTACATAAGTAACAGACTGGTCAACAAATTCTGGTGTTCTCCAATGAAAAACTTGCATTTGGTCAATCTCATTTAAGAAACATGTTATATATGGCATTTAAAATGAAAAATAGGCATATTCTTATACAACTGGCATCAGTTCCAAGAAATCATAGAACATCCAAAATAATTTTTATGTCTCAGCTGCAGAAAAAAAAACTATTCCACTATTTTCCATATACTACATACTCGCATGCGTTCCTAAGTTTCCTCAAATATGAATCTTCAAAAATTACTTTGCCTGCAGTGCATATAAATTAAAACCAAAATGACTTATAAAGGGAAAATAAAATGTTGTTTTTTTTTAATAATAAAAATTATAAAAAATATTGTTTGTTTGCAGTGCTCTGATATAGATGCTTTTCCCCCATTTCTGCCAACACAGACATGACAAAAATACAGACAAAGAAAATTCAAGCTGTCAATATTTAGGCTAATAATGAATAAATTATTACATTCTACAGAAATAAGTAAATAGTTAATACAATTTTTTCTGTATGCCAGGGCTTCCTGCTAGGATTTGAACCTAGAATTCTTACTGAAGTAAGCGTGTTTCCTTACACTACAAGAAGTAACCCCATAGCAACACAGACATTTTAGAGCATCCTAACACTTTCATTTATATAGAATATAAAAGTGCAATTAGTTCCCAAATCTGCAATAACAGATGATAACTGAAAAGACATATACAAAACGGCAACATACACATATATATGACGGTGATACTTGTAAATATTTCAACGAAACAAAATTTAATACATCATGAACTGTTGTGATATGTGCTGATAAATTAGCAACACTTGGTAGTATGTACATGTAAAAATAGCAAAATGAACCGCGCCATGAGAAAACCAACATAGTGTGTTTGCGACCAGCATCCGTGCAGTCTGGTCAGGATCCATGCTGTTCGCTTTCAACGCCTCTTGCAATTAGAGAAACCGTTGGTGAACAGCATGGATTCATGCTGGTTGCAAAATCACTGTTTTGGTTAGATCTATACATAGATCTCTGAATTCGGCTACCCCTGTCGGGCATTAGTCAGATAAAATACATGCGATCAGCTGTTTAGATGGCATAGAAGCTATGAATATATTTTGGTCTTCTCAATCTCATGGTGCAGCTCAAATGAAAGTGAATTTTGTTGTTGTTGAATCTATAAGTGTCAAAATTAGAAATATGTATCATATTTATAAACAAACGGATACGGTAACCCTTGACCCTATGTCTACCGGTCTGGGTATGTTATAATTTACTGGTAATAATTAAATTGCTATTGGGAAAAGCTGAAGTAAGTTATCATCAAAATTGCCTTTTTCCATTTGTTATTACAGAATCTATACATTTGTATGAAAAACAAATATCTATGTGGCGTTAGACTTGAACTTAGATTATTAATTAAATGATTAAATCAATTATTTGGGGACAAACTGTCAAAACAAGAGCGAGTTGACTGGGGGCGAATCGGCAGTATGCCATTATTTACGCGTATTTTTAAGACCTTCGTCTACTTAACATTAAACAAACAATGAAGAAGAGTAAATCTATAACATTTAAATGAAATGGGATTTGTAACTGCCTGTATTGATTTGAAACAAACCTACATTTCGTCAGAAAATAAAAACTCTCGGTAGCTTACCTCGCAGCCGCCGCCATATTTGTTTACCAAAATCCCATCAGCCAATCAGGCAACAGAAGTCGCTGGAGGTTACCTGTCGTACTTTTTTGAAGTTCGCAGGGGACCAGTCTAACTGCTTGAACAGCAAGGCTACCGTTATTACAAATTGCGTAAATATTTTGCTAAATTTTATTATCGTAATTCTGATTTAGTTTTAAAATTCAATAGTAATTTAAAGACACTTCTGCGAGAAGGTATTTCTAAACCCGTTTTTTATGGGGATGTGGTTTACAAACTTCGTAAGATCTTGGGTCACGGTAATTTTCCAAACGTATTTGGAAAGATTATCAAACGTTTTATTAAAAGAGGTTACGACCCTACTGTTTTTAGACATACCGCATGTTTAGTGTTCAACCCGTTTACAGTTGGACACTACGCTTCCCTCTTTGATTGCATCTGACGGAAGAGGGGGAGGACTCTATGATAAGCAGTTTTTAAATCCTACCAGGACTGAACTGTTTTGATATTTGTCTTCTGGCCTCTTTCGTCGGGCCCTTAAGGGTGTTTCTCTTGTTGCTCTGTCTTCTGAAAAGGCATTGAGTACATACGTTTTTGGTTCTTAAGGTTTGTTTTTTATATTTTTATACACGAGCATTTTTGTGTTTTACATGCCATGCCTTTTTGTTTCCATTACGTGTGTAAGAGATTCACCTGGAGGGGATTACTTTTATTTACACTGTCCCATGTCTTTGGAACATGGTGGGGGTAAGAGTGAGGTTAGGTGCACCATAAACCGGTTTAAGCTCCCCAGTGGTGTTTTTGCCACTGACCGTTCCAAGGCGGTGCCCCACTGTGTTCCTTTGTTTGTTCGTTTTGTCCTTATGTGTTGGCTTTGTGTGCGTGTGTGTTGTTCGTTTTGTCCTTATGTGTTGGCTTTGAGTGTGTGTGTGTGTGTGTGGTGCACGCGTCTGCGTGCTGGGGGTTTCGTTTTGAGGAGGCTACGTTTTTGGTGCGTGGCATTCCCTGTTTGATATTTTTCTTTGTTTTTTATCCTTAATGTCGATATGGGGCGCGTTCGGCATACATACTCGAGCTAACCCGAGTCACCCTGGGTATTTCTCGAGTATAACTCGTGTAACCCGGGCGATGGTAGTGGTGTCACCCGAATTCTACCCACCTCCTGAAGCTGGGAAAAGCGGGTGATCGTATCCGAATGCATTAACACTTTAAACATGGCGTCCTTGGTAACTTTTTAAGTTTTGGGTGCAATTACTATCAAGGCTTTATTTCAATAACAACAGATGATATTGAATTGAAACTTCAAACAAGTCTTTCAACTCATCAGATCTACCAAAATAACCAAGTTAGATATCTGTTGATCGAATCTAATCTAAATTATGGGTCTCATTTATAGCCACATTGCTTTGAAACCTAATTTTACTTTTTAAGGTCATTAACTAACCGCAGATGATCAAGTCCCATTACTCTAATATGCATTTTGACAAAATTATGTCCCTTTTGGACTTAGAAAATGCAGTTTTAAGTTTTATATGCAAGTAAGTATATCCAACTAATGCAGATGTTTGGTTAAAACTTCACACATTTCTTCGGATGTGTAAATTAAGGTCATATCAACATGTCTCAAGCCTCATATCTCTCACTTGAGTCAGACCCCTTTTTTGGGTTAAAGTTTTGCACGCAAGTTATATTTTTTTGAAACGAATACTGATACTGGGTTGAAACGTCACACATGTCTTCCATGTTGTAAAGGACATAGCATCAACTTCCATAACTCTTACTTGAACTTTGGCCAGGTTATGCCCTACTGTTTAAACTTAGAAAATGCTGGTTAAGTTTTACATGCAAGTTACTATTTCAGAAACTGATGCAGATATTGGACTGAAACTTCCATACATGTCTCCAGTGTTGTAAAGGAAAGTCAAAGCATCAAATCCCATAACCTTCATTTTGGACAAGTTATGCCCTCTTTCTTGTGCATAGATATTGTTGGGTTTGCATGCAAGTTGCTATCTACAAAACGAACGGGGGCATTGGCTTGAAATATCTCACATGTCTTCAGGATTGTAAAGTACGGTCAAAACATGAAGTCCCATAAAAGTTCCTTTAATTTTGGAAAAGTTATGTCCCTTTTTTGTAGTCATGTTGCTCTTGCCAAAACTAAGGGCTGTACATGGTTGAAAACTATCCAGAGTTTTAAAGCCAGATCATAGAATCAAGTCAAATAATCCTTGAATAATTATTTCAATTCTAGAACCGAAAATCATTTATATTGACAATTACCTTCGAATAGTGGAGAGTACTAGCTGTCATTGTTCTTTTAAAATCTTTTACTTTCTTATATATGCAGAGTAACTTTGAAATGCTCTTTTGTCATTCATGCCCCACTCCCCTCTGTAAATACTGATGAATAGGACAGAGGTTGAGAAATCTGCTTATTACAGCAACATCCATGTCAAGCATATTTCGAGGGTTCTCGATCTGATTCTTAAAGCTTGTAAGTTTTTTTTCTAGGTTCACAAGGGACAATTTTGAAATGCATCTAGACTTGAAAACACATAATGGGTGATGTTAAGAAGAAACCACTAATTGATTTTGAAGTTATAAGTAAAAAATTCAACCTCCCTACTTGTCGACAAACCATTTTTCCACAGACATATATGGTATTGTTGTCTAGTTCTCAGTAGTTGATGCACTGTTTTGTCAATCCAAAGGTCACGGGTTTGGTCCGGTTAGCGAAGAAATTCCTTCCATGGTCATTTGCAGTCTACCTCAGTTCATGCGAATGTAGAGATGTCAGTTTCTTATAACAGTGCACTTAGGTTGCAAAGCTTGCCAGGTAGGGTGAACATTTTTACCATTAGTGACTGTCAGTCATATATGGCAAAACGATTGTAGGAAATGGTGCTGGACCCAACAGGACAACATCAAGAACTGGTACTTAGTCTTTTAAAAGTCAAACTAGCATTTAGCACATTTCATGGCTGTAAAATGTACAAGGTTTGAAAAAAGCATACTGATTGTTATGCGCTATTTCTGAGCATGGTGAATTCAGTTGTCATTTTAAACAAAGACATTTTCATTCAAAAAAGGAAACTCATCAGCATGGGCGAATAGAGACAGCAGAGTTGAGTATTCATTTTTGTGACATATTTCTTCAAAGGACATAGCTAAGTGATAGATCAACGTCACTGGCTAAAGGTTGCGGATTCGATCACCTGTCAAGATATGCAAAAGTATTTGAAAATGGTAAATGTATCAGCAACTGTCCATGGCATTCAGCTAAAATGTAGAAAGTGGATTCTCTCACCGTGACCTCACCGTCAAGAGTGATTACAATACCCAGTGTCATATACATGGGTCTTGACAAACAGTGCAGCCTTCGTTGAACACCGCAACGCAAAACAGATCATGTGATCACGGTCTCCACTGTTACCTAAAATGAATTTCAGTTACAGCAATGAAAAAATCATGATTATACCAAAAACCCTTTTAATTTGAAATGGTTCGGGGTATTGTCATGTTTGGACATAAGAGGATTAATATAAGTTGTAGATCTTGCTTCTGAAATGAATTAAATTATTAATTAACATAAAATATAAATTTCTAGTCTATTAAACATTATGGGTGAACATTTTTTTTCAAGTGTTACTTGATCCCAGAATCTGAAAAGCCGATTGATAATAATCCATGCTAATTTTTCACTCTGGCAGAAGTCGTACCAGTTCATCTCTAACAACGATACCAGACTGTCTGTCCTCATTATAGTCATCAAAGACATCTATACATGTATAGTGTTCTTCATAAAAATCATTTATTTCATTGTCATTGAAAATGCAAACATTATGTAAGATACACGCAGCGACAATGTAATCAACTAACGGCACTGTATCGCATACATAAAACATATAGTCCACTAATTCAACACAATTTCTGATACGAGGGATACTGTTTCGTCTGATCAGCTGTTTATTTTGGAAAACGAAGTCATTATGTGTCAAAAGTATCAACATTCTTTTTTATTGTTACAGCTCAGATCTTTAAAACTGTTAGCATATAGGTAACGTTTTCCATCATTTTCAGTTACTCGATAAAGCGTTCGGACTACAATTGTTACTCGTGTCACTCAGGTGAACTCAGGTGATCTAGTCAGAGTTACACGGGTTTGTATGCCGAATGCGCCCTGTGAAAGGCGGGTGATCGTATCCGAATGCATTAACACTTTAAACATGGCGTCCTTGGTAGCCTGGTAAAAGTTTGGGTGCAATTACTATCAAGGCTTTATCTCAATAACAACAGATGATATTGAATTGAAACTTCAAACAAGTCTTTCCACTCATCAGACCTACCACAATAATCAAGTTAGATAACTCTTGATCGAATCTAATGTAAATTATGAGTCTCAATTTAATATAGACATATTGCTTTGAAACCTATTTTTACTTTTTACGGTCATTACCTATAACCGCAGATGATCGAGTCCCATTACTCTAATATGTATTTTGACAAAATTATGCCCCTTTAGGACTCAGAAAATGCAGTTTTAAGTTTTACATGCAAGTTAGTATATCCAAACTAATGTAGATGTTTGGTTAAAATTCCACACATTTCTTCGGGTCTGTAAAATAAGGTCATATCAACATATCACAATCCTCAGATCTCTTTTTGGGGTTTAAGTTTTGCATGCAATTTATTTTTTTAAACAAATGCAGATACTGGGTTGAAACTTCACACATGTCTTCCATGTTGTAAAGGACATGGCATCAACTTCCATAACACTTACTTGAACTTTGGCCAAGTTATGCCCCACTGTTTAAACTTAGAAAAAGCTGTTTAAAGTTTTGCATGCAAGTTACTATCTCGGAAACTGATGCATATTGGATTGAAACTTCCATACATGTCTCCAGTGATGTAAAGGAAGGTCAAAGCATCAATTCCAATAACCTAAATTTTGGACAAGTTATGCCCTCTTTCTTGTGCATAGATATTGTTGTGTTTGCATGCAAGTTGCTATCTCCAAAACTAATGGGGGCATTGGATTGACATTTCCCACAAGTCTTCAGGGTTGTAAAGCAAGGTAAAAGCATCAAGTCCCATAACACTTACTTTAATTTTGGCAAAGTTATGTCTCTTTTTTTTGTAGTAAGAAAATGACGGTTAAAATTTTACCATCAAGTTGCTCTTGTCAAAACTAAGGGCGGTACTGGGTTGAAATTTTTTTATATCTATTCAGGGTTTTACAGCGAGACCTTAGAATCAATTAAAATAATCCTTGAATCATTATTTCAGTTCTAGAACCGAAAATCATTCATATTGACAATTGCTTTCGAATAGTGGAGTGTGCTGTCATTGTTATTTTAAAACCTTTTATTTTCTTCTAAATGCAGAGTAACTTTGAAATGCTCTTTTGGCATTCATGCCCCCATCTGTAAATACAGCTGAATAGGAAAGAAATCTTCTTCTTACAGCAACATCCGTGTCAAGCATATTTCGAAGGTTCTCGATCTGATTCTTAAAGCTTGTAAGTTTTCTTTCTAGGTTCACAAGAGACAACTTTGAGAAAAACATCTAGGCTTAAGAACATAATGAGTGATAAAGGACAAATACTAGTAATCCACAAAAGAAGCCAGACATTGATGTTGAAGTTATAAGTAAAAAATTCAACCTCCCTACTTGCCGCCAAACCTTCTTTCTACAGATACATATATGGTACTGTTGTCTAGTTAGCTCAGTAGTTGATGCACTGTACTGCCAGTCCAAGGTTCACGGGGTTGATCCGGTTAGCAAAGAAATTCTTTCCATGACCATTTGCAATCTACCTCAGTTCATACGAATGTAGAATTGTCATAAATTAACATAAAATAGAAATTTCTAGTCTATTAAACATTATGGGCTGAACATTTGTTCTAAGTGTTACTTGATAGTCGATTGATAATAATCCAGTCTGATTTTTCACTCTGACAGAAGTCGTACCAGTTCATCTCTAACAACGATACCAGACTGTCTGTCCTTATTATGGTAATCAAACATATCTTTATTAGGTTATTCACAAAAAGCATTTATTTCATTTTCTTTGAAAATACAAACATCATGTAAGATACACGCAGCGGCAATGCAATCAACTAACAGCACTGTACCGCATACATAAAACATACACATGTAGTCCACTAATTCAACACGATTTCTGATACGAGGGATACTGTCTCGTCTGATCAGCTGTTTATTTTGGAAAATGAAGTCATAATGTGTCAAAAGAAGCAACCATTCTTTATTATTGTTACAGCTCAGACGCTTTTGAACTGTTAGCATAAAGGTAACGTTCTTCATCATTTTCAGTTACTCGATAAAGCGTTCGGACTACAATTGTTACTCGTGTCACTCAGGTGAACTCGGGTGATCTAGTCAGAGTTACACGGGTGTGTATGCCGAATGCGCCCATGGTCAATAGTTTCCATCTGGTCAGACACTGCTATTAATTTTTCCATAGGCTTACATTGTAAGAAATGACTCTGTAGGACCCCCTCAGAACTTTTGTTGACACATGAGATGCCATTTACCCTGTCAAATAGCCTTCCAGACACAAAAAAATAACATTTTTACATGGGCATGCAGGATCCATTTTTTTCTATTTCCATTCAAAGACAACCACCCTAAACTGTGCATGGAATTTAGTGGTGAATTCCAACAAGTACTTACTTCACTAAATTGCTAATTTCAAAGTTAAATATATAGCCAGGCAGCTATAAAATACTTCAAAATGCACAGAAAACATTATATTTCCAGATTTTAAGGATATTTGTATGATTCAAAGCAACACATTTTTAACCAATCAGCTGAAGTCTCATTGAATGCTCTCTTCCCTACACATTTTTCAGCCAGTCCGAAGCCGGAAAATAATAACAACATTTGACCACCGTTTCAGTCAATTCGGTAATTAATACCTGATTTAAGTCGATGCCATCCCGTACCTTATACCGTAAAATATACGCCTATATACATGTATTAACTTACAATATGTGAAATTTACGTTGTAGAAATATTTTCTATTCGCAAAAATATTTGCCATAAACCACCGTTGTGAAAACTTGTGTGAGGTCAATTTTTTATTCGAATCAGTCTATAAAAATGAAGTAACGTTATATCTTTTATAGGTCAAAGGTCAGTAATTCAAATCCTTCTTTGTTTCATATAAAAAACGATAACTTCATTTCGTCTTTACATATCTTTAGAGAACATCACTTTTTCCTACACCATTTTTTCATGAAAGTTCTATCACAAATTAACGAAAAAATGAAAAGAAAATAGGGGGTTGAATAGTTCCTAGTGAAATGCCAGTCAGTTGTGGTCTGCTACCCTAAAAATGGCGCATATTTGCTCTCCTCCGCTCAATAAACACCTACTTCTGGTTTCCATCTGCAAAACTTGCCATGTGGGTTGTATGAACATGAAAACTGTCTCATTTCATGCAGAATGTATACTAGTAGCGAAAAAGTGTGATTAAAGCACTCGTTTAACACGAATTTGCGCAGAAAATGGGAAAATTAGGATCTATTTATTATGGACTTCTACGGAAGCACATTTTCGACCGTATTACTGACCTTATTCCTATAAGAAATGTTTCTTATCAAATTTTCACACCATTTTTATCTCTATTTCCAAGAAAGATGTAATACCAAACATATTGCCAAGTTTCATTGTGAAATTTCGAGATTTTAGAGAAATATAGACATTTAATAGAAACCACCCCTACCCATTTACAGGGCTAAATTTTGGCCCTATGGTCCTTTCATTGTATACTTTGGTAAAAGTTTCACTTTTTTGCATTATTTTTCACTGGGATTCTGAAATATCATTCATTCCGTCATGAATAAGACCCAGAAGGATGCATTTTGTGCATTTTCTGACATTCTGGGGACAAAGTATTGGCTTTTTAATCCCGGAAATCGCTGCTGAAATAGGCGCATCTACATAAAATAAGGTCAAAATTCAAAATGTTTCAAATTGCATTTAGTATGCCTAGAGTTTTCAAAATTGTGACTTGCGTAGGCATTCTCTGAAGATGGACGACTACTAGGTTAAAGGTTATCTATTAGGTGCCACAAGAAAGACTTGCCCGGTAGTCACCCTTGAGAGGCCCTTTATAGTGAAATAAACGAGGTCAAAGGTCATTCGGTGCATATTTACATGTGTGTCACATAAATACCTTGTATCTTGGTCATTTATCGGTGTAGAATAACAACAATGGTATCAAAATGAAGCCAGGGCTTTGTACATTTGTTTACAAACACTTAATCAAAACTGTTCTCATTTACATACTTATGAATATTCATGAAAACTTAAAAAATGGGCATATAATTCGTTAAAAATGATATTTTCAAATATTACAAAGATCAAATCTTCATTATTCTTGTTTATAAATGGACAAAAATAAGCAATATTACATTTGAAACATTACTTTATATAAATGTATATCTGTTTGTAGCATTGTTTATTGTTTGCAAGAGTACATACTGTCAAAAGTGGGTGGGGTATAATAATCATTAAAAAAGAAAAAATATTAAAAAAAAATGACAATATTTACATTTCACATATAAACCATATTTTGAGATAGCAAGATGTTTTGATTTTGGAATAATGTTCTTCACAAATATTAATTAAGTGTTTTTCAGATCATTTGCATACTCATGAATATTAATTAAAATGTATCAAATATGCATTTAAAACGTTCATTTAATACACATATATCTGTTCTTAACCATTGATAAGAATCTTATCAGTTTTATAAATGTCCAAGTAAAGCTTGCAAATATTCCATGTATTAAGAATATAATTAGTATTTAACACTTATTCAAATACTGCACAACGTAGTTCACACAGTTCAATCTTGCCCATAGTCTTTTCCTTTTACACAATACCAGAGGACGTTGTTTAAAAAATGTCACAACTTTAATGTCCTCATCAACTTGCCATGTACATTTCTACAGTTGGTATATAAATAGCCTCGCATCACATTCAAACATGCAGGCCTGGTTGGATCGGTAGCATTTGCACATTGAACTGCCACATTTCGTCTTGCAATCCACATTAGTATATGATATGTTACTTTGGGTATTATAGGAATACAGTCATACATGTCACCCGTGGTATCCTTTGTATGCATGCAGACTTATTTTACGCTATCGATGCAAAGTTGTGAAGCGTAATTAGTATATGTCCAAACTGGCATATACATGTATGTTAGCTATGATGGTCTGTCTGTATAACCCTGATACCACAAATGGCCTGCATCTATACCTAAGGTACCGATAGTTGCCTCTTTGTATGCCACGGACACTCATAGTGTATCTGTATGTATATCCATGATACCCAGAGTGACCTGTATACCTTGGATACATTGGCGATCTTTCTGTATACCAAGGATATTCGTATTGGCATACATATATAGCCCTGATAGCCTGTATGTATACAAATGATACCACGAGAGGCCTGTTTTTTACACCTAATAGCTTTCTGTATATAAAACCAGGAAGACATATATACCCAGTACACCCAGCTAGAGTGGTCTTTATGTATAGCAAGTTTACAAATAGTGGTACCTAGGATCCAATAGTGGCCTGTATTTATAGCCAAAAAGACCTGACAGTATACCAAGGATACCAAGATAGACCTGCATCTATACCTAGGGTACACCGGTGGCATGTATTTATACCCAGGATATTCATAGTGGTGACATTAACTAAACGGTCAGGATGGCCTGTTTGTATATCCAAGATACTCAAGGTGGCCTACCTAGGATGCACTCAGGTGACCTGTCTATATACCAAGCATACACAACGCATATACTGGCTTAGTGTATAGCAACGATGGCCTGCCTGTATAATCAGGTTTTTTACCCAGAAAGGCTTATATGTAAAACCGGGATATCCATAATGGCCAGTATATATGACCACGATGACATGTTTGTATATCCAGGATACACAGAGTGACATGGCTTTATACCTTGGATACATAGGTAACCTGTCTGTATACCAATGCCATCCAAAGTGACCTGAATGTATAACCATGATGGCATGTCTTACCAAAGATACCCAGAATGGTGTGTATGTAAATCGAAGATACCCTTAGTAGCCTATATATACAAACGTATAGTCAGGATGACATGCCTGTATACCCAGAATATCCAGAGTTGCAAGGAAAAATTGGTTGACCCTTCTGTGTGTCCAGAATACCCAGAATTGCCTGTCTGTATATTCAGTATACCAGTATTTGCCAGTATGTATACATATGTAGCCAATATGACCTGTCTGTATGCACAGAATACCCAGATAGGCCTTTCTGTATACCCATAATACCCATAATGACCTGTATGTATTACCAAGGTCCCCTTCGTGGACTGTATGTACATATATGCACAAAACACGCAGAGTGAATGATTGTATACCTAAAATACCCATAGTGGAATGTACATGTATATATACCCAGGATAATTTTCCTGTATAACTAGGATACCCATTTTATCTGTTTCTATATTTCTATATCCAGTATCCAGGCTACTTATTGTTGCCTATATGTATAGCCAGGTTTTCCCTAGATGTCTGTATGTATGGCAAGAAGGGCCAGTCTGTATACACAGGATACCCAGAGTGGCATGTCTGTATACCCTCGATACCAATAGTGGCATCAATATTTATCCCGGATGGCTTGTCTGTATACAAATGATACCAAAAATGGCCTGACTATATATCACTGATACACAGTTTGCCTGTATGAAAAGCCAAGTTTGCCTGCCAATATACAGAAGATATCCATAGTTGCCTTCTCTAAACCTCTAGATACATTGGGTGCCCATGCAGTCGTTATACCAAGTATACTATTGATACAAATTTAGGCTATCCTGTTCGTAAACCCAATATATATTTTAAATAGTATATTGTTTAATTATCCGTCAAAATACTGCAAAACCTTACATAAAACCTTTTGTACATTCTCCAGTATATAAGAAAAACTGAACATACTGACTTCTTGGCGGTCATTGTGAAAAGTGTCTTATTGGTTGTCTGAGATGGTGTTTACCTGATTTAAAATAGTAAAGTTTTTCAATCACAATAATAAACTACATAAAACAGCTATGTAAACTCTATAGTGTATGCAAAGAAACCTTAACATATTGACTTTTGGCAGCCATTTTGAAAAATGAGCGCCATATTGGTTATCTGAGGTTGCCTACATGGCGTATGGTCTTATTATCAATTGTATTTATCAATCTTAAAACTGCAATAAATTACATTAAAACAAATGTAAACGCTCATATATATGCATACTTTTGAAAATACTTACCTTTGGTGGTCATCTTGGTCGCCATTTTGAAAAACTGGCGGCCATATTGGCAGTGTGACATAGGTTCACATTTTGAAATAGCCGGCAGATATGTACCTAATACAAAAGAAATGCCTTGCTTTTGTGAAAACAAATACACAATTGTGCTAAAGATAACTGTTGGTCAGAAGTTAACTCACCCCACCCCACCCAATTCAGGCAGTATCTACACATAAAACACATATGATGGCGATATAAACAGTTCGTTTATCAATAGATAAGTATTCCCACGGGAGGGGATCCAACATATGTATTCCCAAATGGGCACCGCTTAAAATCATATGTTGTGCTTCCGGTAGTACATATGTGGTAAACATTTCGCAGAAAAATACGTGAAATTTTTATTTGTGACTGAATTATGTGAAAATGACATTGTTTTGTCAAAAAATCGCGATGCAGTGCAACCGAGTATACATTACCTAGCATGTAAGTGCATTTACCATTCCTGTATTTGTAGAAATGACGGAGAAAAACGTATCCTCCGTGAAGCGGTATAACTGAAAAATAGCAACATTTTTATCAACTGGTGGAAATATGTTGTTTACTTGCCCAGCGCCTGCTTAATTTTGCTCTCACAACCTTCCGTGTGCTAAACCCCATCCAGAAGAAATGTGTTGTGCATGGGCTACATATGTGGGTTTTGCATATGGAAGGTTTCGAGGGCAAAATTTAAGCAAGCGCAGGGCAATTACAACATATTTCCATCTGTTGATAAAAATGTTGCTAATTTTCAGTCATACCGCTTCACGGAGGATAAGTTTTTCTCTGTCATTTCTACAAATACAGGTAAGATACATGCACTTACGTGCTGGTTAATGTATACTATGTTGCACTGCATCGCATTTTTTTTTTGCAAAACAATGTCAATTCCGCAAAATTCAATCACAAACAAAAACCTCACCTGTTTTTCTGCGAAATTTTTACCACATATGTACTACCGGAAGCACAACATATGAATTTAAGCGGTGCCCATTTGGGAATACATATGTTGGATCCCCTCCCGTGATTCCACATATCATTTGTTACCTTTCTGTTTTTCAAATCACGAAAATTATATATAAAACGATAAATATTGTACAGCTGTACATGCATACCAATTTTTATCGTAATTTTGTACGATTTTGCCGCTTTCATTAATATTAATTAATATGCAAATGACCTAGTTTGCATATAGTGATTTTATTTCATAGTTAAATACATTGGCTTCAATTAAATACCATTTTTGCTCACTTATTTCATCAAATGGCGAAAATATGATGCCATATAAGTGAAATTTATAAAAACTGCACTTAATGACCTTTGACCTAATTTCTTGACCTTAATTTGACCTTAGGATTGTGACTACCGGCATCAATGAACTACTTATATCATATACTTCACATATAACACATAAAAAATGCATCTTCACGAAATGCCTACGTAGGTGTTATTCAGCCACATATATGAAAATAATTGGTAAACTAATTATTATTTTGCATTGGAAACACTCTTTTATATCATATACAACCGATTTATGACTATAAAGACTAATTGCGATGTGTTTCGAGAAGTGTCTTATTTCAGCTCTTATAGGTTAAAGGTTAGTAATTCAAATCCTTCTTTGTTTCATATAAAAAACGACAACTTCCTTTCGGCTTTACATATCTTTAGAGAACATCCCTTTTACCTACACCAATTTTTCATGAAAGTTCTATCACAAATTAACGAAAAAATGAAAAGAAAATAGGAGGTTGAATAGTTCCTAGTGAAATGCCAGTCAGTTGTGGTTTGCTACCCTAAAAATGGCGCATATTTGCTCTCCTCCGCGCAATAAACACCTTCTTCCGGTTTCGATCTGCAAAACTTGTTGTATGAACATGAAAACCGTCTTATTTCATGCAGAATGTATTCTAGTAGCGAAAAAGTGTGATTAAAGCACTCGTTCTACAAGAATTTGCGCAGAAAATGGGAAAATTAGGATCTATTTATTATGGACTTCTTTCGACTACACCACGGAAGCACATTTTCGACCGAATTACTGACCTTATTCCTATAGGTTAGAGACCACCAATTGTTTTCCCATAGACTTACATTGTAACATTATGGCGTGTACGGCCTTCCATACATCGAAACATGAATATCTAATTACAAGTTTTTCAAGAACAGTCTTAGTTCTACCAAAATATCGGACGAAAAACATAGAAGAGTGGTACTTTATTTAAGTAATTTTGGTGTGAATGAGATGACCCCCTGTTTATATCATTGACATGGCGGGAGAAATTCGTTTGATAAAACTTTTTTCAATACACATAAAATGTAGCATTTTGTCAAAATGTATAATAAAATACTGTAAATGCAGTGAAAAAATATCAATTTTGAAAAAATAATCGCTTCCTGGGTTTGTTTACATGACTGACCAATCAGAACGCACAGACGTTACCTTATTCCCAGATATACACTTACCTCATTCCCAGTAAGTTCCCTGTACGTTTTTGAATTAGTGGTCTCTGACCTAAAACACAATGAGTGCTGCCACTCAATATAGAGTTATAAGAGACTTATATATACACATATACATACCAATCACAGCATTTAAAATATAAAAAAAACTCTATCAAGTATGATCAAGAATATTTGCCAAAAAGTTACCTCATTTTAATTAAATGTAATATCAATTAATCTTTCTTATTTCATCAAAAACATCACATGATTACTATTTGTTACTTTTTTGAATTGGTGGTCTCTGACCTATACCGTATTTTCTAACATCTGGCCCCAAAGTACAATTTATTTCCCATAGGGTTACATACAAATATATCAATGCAAGACTTTGACACGATGTTCTGAAGACAAATGCAAATACCTTCTCTTTAGAAATCTATCCGAGAGAAACATAAAAATCACTTTGAAGTGACCTGTTGACCTGCTACTTTTCTCCTCACATCTGCCAGAATGAATAGTGTATTGCATTTTTACAAAGTGAAGCGGTCCAGCCTACTTTATGTACAAATCCGCAGACAGTCATTTGCAAAAGAAACCATGATTTTCCAGCAATTTTTCTTACCCCTTTCTTATCATTTACATCAGATCTATAAAATTTGGCTACTTTCAGAAGCTCTGAATATCTATTTACAATCAAATCCATCATGAAATGAGGGACCTCTTTTCTCTCGGATACACTTCCTTTAGTTGGGTAACTAAGAGCAGGTAACTGTACCTTGTTACCTATTTAGGCATACAGACACTAAATAGAAAAATGGCGCATAATGGCAGATACAAATAGTCCTCAGCTTTTTGCTCTGTAGAGCTATATTCCTTATTTTCTTTGCATTTGTTTTGCTAAAATCACATGACAGATCTATGCTTGACATGTAGGTAGCATTTTCATAATGAAATAACAACATGACAAAATTTTTCATGGAAACTTAGATCATACACCACCAGTATAATTTGGGGTCTCATTTTTTAGCTGATTTTGCAGTTTGTGTGTTTGACTGAAATTATTTTTCTTGCATCAAACATGACCCCCACTTTTCTCTTGATCTTTAGTTAGCACTGACAATATTCTTCAAGAAAATGTAAGTTACAGACATTTAAAATGGGTCTTGATGTGTGCTGCGGTCAGTGGAGATAGGTCAATTTTATATAGAATAAAGAACAACAACTTAGTGTGTTATAACCTTTATATTCTCGATGGGCGCATTCGGCATACAAACCCGTGTAACTCTGACTAGATCACCCGAGTTCACCTGAGTGACACGAGTAACAATTGTAGTCCGAACGCTTTATCGAGTAACTGAAATGATGGAGAACGTTACCTATATGCTAACAGTTCAAAAGCTTCTGAGCTGTAACAATAATAAAGAATGGTTGCTACTTTGACACATAATGACTTCTTTTTCCAAAATAAACAGCTGATCAGACGAGACAGTATCCCTCGTATCAGAAATTATGTTGAATTAGTGGACTATATGTTTTATGTATGCGATACAGTGCTGTTAGTTATTACATTGCCGCTGCGTGTATCTTACATAAAGTTTGGATTTTCAATGACAATGAAATAAATGTTTTTTTGTGAAGAACCTAATATAGATATGTTGATGACCATAATGAGGACAGACAGTCTGGTATTGTTGTTAGCTATGAACTAGTACGACTTCTGTCAGAGTGAAAAATCAGACTGAACTATCATCAATCGACTTTCAGATTCTGGAATCAAGTAACACTTGGAAAAATGTTCAGCCCATGATGTTTAATAGACTAGAAATTTCTATTTTATGTTCATTTATACTTTAAATTATTTCCGAAGCAAAAGCTGCAACTAATATATTAATCCTCTTATGTCTACACATGACTCTACTACCCCGAATCATTTCAAATTAAAAGGGTGTTTGGTATAATTATTTCTTTCTTTTTTATTGTTGTGACTGAAATTCAGAGGAGACCCTGATCACATGATCTGTTTTGCGGTGTCCAATCTGCACTGTTTGCCAAGACCCATCTATAGGACACGGGGCAAAAAAAACCCCAAACATTCTGGACGGTAACTATTGCCACGCAGGTGTGATAGAATCCATTTTCTACACTTGAGCTGAATGCCAGGGACAGTTGCTGATACATTTACCATTTTCAACTACTTTTGTACATCTTGACTAGTGATCGAATTCACAACCTTTAGCCAGGGACGTTGATATCACTTAGCCATGTCCATTGAAGAAATATGTTACGAAAATGAGTAAGCTCAACTCTGCTGTCTCTATTCCCCCCATACTAATGAATGTCCATTTTTTTTAAAGAAAATGTCTCTGTTTAAAATGACATAACTGAATTCACCATGCTCACAAATAGCACATAGCAAACAGTATGCTTTTGCAAGCTTTGTACGTATAACAGCCATGAAATGTGCTAAATGCTAGTTTGACTTTAAAAGACCAAGTACTAGCTCTTAATGTTGTTCAACTTGGTTATGTGAGTGAGTGAACACCATTTCCAACAATCTTATTGCCATATATGACTGATAGTCACTAATGGTAACAAATGTTTACTCTCCCTGGCAAGCTTAGCATTCTAAGTGGCTTACCAGAACACTTTCATAAAGAACTGACATCTCTACATTCGTATGAACTGAGGTAGATTGCAAATGGCCATGGAAGGAATCTCTACGCTAATCGGATCAAACTCGTGACCTTTGGCCCGGCAGTACAGTGCATCAACTACTGAGCTAACTAGACAACAGTACCATATGTGTCGGCAAGTAGGGAAGTTGAATTGTTTACTTATAACTTCAACATCAATGTGTGGCTTCTTTTGTGGATTATTTGTCCTTATCACTCATTATGTGTTCTTAAGCCTAGATATTTTTCACACAAGTTGTCCCTTGTGAACCTAGAAAGAAAACTTACAAACTTTAAGAATCAGACGGGAACCTTCGAAATATGCTTGACATGGATTTTGCTGTTAGAAGCAGTTTTTTTCTCAACCTCTGTCCTATTCAGCAGTATTTACAGATGGGGGGCATGAATGCCAAAAAAGTATTTCAAAGTTTCTCTGTATTTAGAAGAAAGTAAAAGGTTTTAAAAGAACAATTATAGCACGTTCCACTATTCGAAGGCAATTGTCAATATGAATTATTTTCGGTTCTAGAACTGAAATAATGATTCAAGGATTATTTGACATGATTCTATGATTTCGCTTTAAAGCCCTGAATAGATATAAGAAGTTTTCAACCTAGTATCGCCCTCAGTTTTGACAAGAGCAACTTGAAGGTAAAAATTTTACCGACATTTTCTTACTACAAGAAAAAGGGGCATAACTTTGCTACAATTAAAGTAAGTGTTATGGATCTTGATGCTTTTATCTTGCTTTAAAACCCTGAAGACATGTGAGAAATGTTAACCCAAAGCCCCAGTTAGTTTTGGAGATATCAACTTGCATGCAAACAAAACAATATCTATGCACAAGAAAGAGGGCATAACTTGGCCAAAATTAAGGTTATGGGAATTGATGCTTTGACCTTTCTTTACATCACCGGAGACATGTATGGAAGTTTCAATCCAACATCTGCATTAGTTTCCGACCGAGATAGTAACTTGCATGCAAAACTTTAACCAGCCTTTTCTAAATTTAAACAGTGGGGCATAACTTGGCCAAAGTTCAATTTAAGAGTTATGGAAGTTGATGACATGTCCTTTACAACATGGAAGACATGTGTGAAGTTCAACTCAGTATCTGCATTAGTTTAAAAAAAACTTGCATGCAAAACTTTAACCCCAAAAAGGGGATTGACTCAAGTAAGAGTTATGAGGCTTGTGATATGTAGATATGACCTAATTTTACAGACCCGGAGAAATGTGTGAAGTTTTAACAAAACATCTGCATTAGTTTGGACATACTAACTTGCATGTAAAACTTAAAACTAAATTTTACAAGACTACCAGCGGCGCCATGTTTAAAGTGTTAATGCATTCGGATACGATCACCCGCCTTTCCCGGCTTCAGGAGTTGGGTAGAGTTCGGGTGACACGACTACTATCGCCCGGGTTACACGAGTTATATTCGAGTAATACCCAGGGTGACTCGGGTTAGCTCGAGTATGTATGCCGAACGCGCCCGATATCGACATTATGGATAAAATCCCGTTTTCCGTTATTAATCACCAAAAAACACCCGTTCCCGATTTTACGGTGAGGGGGATATCGGCCCTTACGCTACATGGCGGTAGTGTTTAGATTATCCTTTTTTTCAAGTTTTAAACAAAGAAAATGAATAAAAAAAGTATTGCAGATTATCATTAAACATTGTTGTAATTAAGATGTAGCAAAAATATCCTCAAAGTTTACACTTTATTTTTGAAATTTTATCTTTTATTCTACACTGCCGCTTCCGTGGCTCGATACCGAAGGTGTGAAATTATTTGCATTTTTCAAGGTAAACAGATTATTTTTGCAAAAATAATCGCTAATAATGTACACGGTCTTTATATCGGTTAATCTCGCCAGCCCCCTGACCCTATTTACGGAAATACCGGAAAACGGGATTTATCCTTAATGTCGATATGGGCAGTTTTGACGTTTTGAATCAGGGTTAATCAGGGTCTACATTTAAAAAAAAATTATCCGAACGCGCACAACTCTTTAAGAATTGGGCCATTTGAGAACATTTACAGGTCCCTTCCGATGATAACTGTAAAAAGGTCAAAGTGTTTATGTTTATGTTCGGAAGAAACGTATTTAAAAGGCGGCATACACAATAAGTTTAGTTTCCAATTAGTTCATTCAGGTCAGACAAAGTAACAGCACACGCGACAAGGAGAGCCCACATGAACCTATTTAAAGGTATTACATGTATATATGCGATACATACATGTAAAGAGGCTTTCTAAAGAAGGCACGCCTTTTTAGTAAGTAAAAATAGTACTATTGGCACGTCTTTTCTTTAGAAAGTAAAAATAGCACTATTAATTGGCACGTCTTTTTATAGAAAGTAAAAACAGTACTATTGTACTATGCATTTAAGTACTAAGCCTAAGCATTATGACAAGTAAGCGTTAATCACGTAATAGTAATATCCAGTGCGACAGAACTTTATTTCATTTTACGTTAATGCAACAACAACTTTGATGACATCTTTGAGAGCTTTTTTTTTATTTTCACACCTCGAAACTTGTTTTTATGGAGTCTTAAATCGGACATTGACTCTGAACAAATATAATTTGTTTTCCATGCGTGGGGAGTGGGGGGGGGGGGGGGGGGTGGGAGCGGGGATGAGTACGTTTACATGTTTAGGTATAAATGATTAGATTTTAATGTAATCTAACGTAGTATAAATTAAGTCTTTTGCGGATGCCAATACTGACATATTTGCACAAAGAGGAAATGATAGAAATAAACTAAGATTTTAACAGATCTTTTAAAACTAATTTTCAAGTTGAACCATATTGTAAATCAGTGTTAAACAGGTCTCACAGAGGTGCGTTAGCAAAGTTTCGTAGTGGTACAGCATCATTTAATGTTGAAATAGGGAGATATAAAAAAGAAAATAGAAACTGTACTTATTGTAATAGTATTGGCATCAATGTCATAGAAAATGAAACTCATGTTTTACTCCATTGTCCTTTATATAATGATGTAAGACTACAAATGATGCTCAAAGCTTGTCAGCATTTCTCTGGATTTGAGGTTTCAAATGATGTACTGTAGAGCAGATAAAAATACTGAGGAGTCTGTTGTTAATGTCACTGCCAAAACCTGCTCAAATGTTGGAAAGGCGGCGTGCTACACTATATTAATCGCATGTGTAAATCTATATGTGTTTTAGTTTTTCTTTTTAGAGTAGAACAGTATGCTTGCTTTTGTGGGCTATTTGATGTGTCGTATGGATATAATTTTATGGTTTCTGTGTCAGCCAGAATCTTTTACTCCCTGTACTGGGTAATTCAGTTGGTAGATCAATGAATTGGCCAGTATGAACTCGTAAGGAACACACACACTCAGGAATTTTTGGAATACTGTCAGGAATCTACAATGTAACAAGTGTTATTAGACAGTTCAGATTACCCACATAAATCATGCATATTATATATAGGTGAAAATATTTAACTGAGTCTTTTAATTGAATTGATAAAAATATAATGTACATTATTTGAGTAAGAAAGTTTGCCAAAAGTATGTTGAAGTAAGACCTATAAACTATTTATTGGTAATCTAATGCCAAGTTTAGACTACTTGCGAAATCTTCCATTTTATATCACAGTTGGCTATATGTGTACTGGTTTGAAACAAGTAGTAATCATGTAATGTTTTTGATAAAATAAGTAAGATTAAATTGATGACTTTTTGGCAAATATTCTTGGTCATGATTGTTTTAGTATTTTAATTGATGTAATTGTTATGTATATGTGTACATGTAAGTCTCTTATAACTCTATATTGAGTGGCAGCACTCATTGTGTTTTATACATAATATTATATGCAGATGAGACTATAATAAATAAATAAATGAATAAATAAATAAAATATTTGTGGGATTATTGTGACTATCATGTATACAAAGTTTTACTTATCTATGAAAGAAACATGTACGTTGTACAGAAACTGTTATCAGAAATACATTAAATATTGTTATGTTATTTCATTCAGTATTTTCTTGTTTACTTATTTCATGTTGACCTTGAAATAAAACCTCCAAATTCTCATTAGAAGCTCGTGTACACGGATAAAAAATCAACACAAGACTAGATATAGATTGATAATTTAAAATTGGCTTTATTAAGCCGTAAGAAATTTGAATGAAAACAGAGTAAAACAAAGCGCTAATTGATACTGTTTAGTCGAGTTGTTCAAGTAGATTTTTAGACATATCAATTAAAACTTTAATGAAAAATGGAAAAAAAATAATACCCTCCCGAATTCAGTATGATACTTGAAACTGGGAAACATTTTAAACGACATTTACAATATTCGAATTTCAAAGAAAAACATCTTAAAATTGGGTCTTTATGCAACAGTTTCCTTCAGATATTTTAAGTGCATGCCAAGTGAGGCCTTTACGCAGAAAATCATTATAAAACGGTTTAAAACATGGCTTGCTTCCACACTCGTACGTAACATTTTTATAGCAACCTCTTTGTTGTTAAGTGTAATCATAACATAATAACTTCTATAATAAATCTTGTTGTTTTTTTTCATGTATAACTAACTCATTACCGACTTTCTGGAATTATACTGTTACGGTTTCTAACAATTAAATAATATATTAATCTAATTTTTACATTTACAAAAATACTCTCTACTGGCTTTAGTTTTGCATTTATTAAAAGCACTTAAAGAATCCAAGTATTTTGTTTTTGAAATTTTACATTGAATTTCATTATCGAACCAGTCTGCATGATGTGCAAGAAATTTGTATCAGAGGAGTTGAGCAGATCAAGTTTAAACAAATCAATTATATCATAATTGATAAGAATGACTTAACTTTCTTCCTACATATTTCTAAATACAACAAAATACAGTGGTAACGTATTTAAAAGCGCCGTTACGGAAAAATATCACTGCTGAGAAGTATGGAACTATATACTATTTTGTAAGATTTTAGAGTATTTGATAACTTGATAACAGAATGTTATACGGAAGAGCATTAGTATGTATGTTATTTATTATGTTATATACGTAACTCGAAATTCCGAAATTTAGAGATACTAACTACAATATTTACGTTGATGTATAGGTCCTGGCCAAGATTAGGTACCTGGTGTATCCACCGGGTAGCCCTACAGCGTCATATGATTAAGATGACCGGACAACGTTTGCTCATAAAATATCACTATTTAAACCATGTTTAAGTCTGGAAAGTTCGACCTAGTTTGAGCTTATATGGCAACGAAATATAGAAATACCTTACATGAACGTGTAGCAATGAGTCAGGCCATAACTGGGTGCCTGAATAGATCTAGATTTGGAGGAGAAGTCTTAGAAGGTGACCGGTACGTATTTCACTATTTTAACCATATCTGGTGTTTTCGACCTAGTTCGAGCCCGTACCACCTGAACATGTTACATGTTTACATGTAAATGAAGGTATATATCCTGGATACAGTTTGAAATCTGGAGTAGCTCTTGAGGCTACGGGTGAGGTCAAACATTGATGTATGGTAGTATATGTTCAAGTCGCTACATGTTGGGTACAATTATATGGATGTGTAGATAGATGATTCCACTTCGAAGAGTCAAAAGCTGTCCTTTACATTTTCGGCCTTTGACAGACGGACAGACGTTCAAATTTTGCGGATAAATGGGCAAGATGCGAAGTGGAAATTTCAATTAACTTGAAATTTCGACTTATTAACTACTATTAGTTACTAAGTCGAGATTTAGAGTTAGTATCTCAAATTAAATTCCGAGTCGAATGTCTTGAAATTTCGAGTTAGTAACCTGAAATTTCGAGTTAGTATCTCGAAACTTCGAGTTAATAAAAAAAAACGCATCTGGCACTAACGCTCTTCCGTATATTCCTCCTTCAGATAGGTGTTTAAACTATATTTCCAAGAAATGTAGCTCGCATAATCGTTGTTTTACTGATAAAAAAGACGGACATCATTTTATTCAGTTTTAATGGTATTTTGTTTCCTGAAACGACGGTTGTGGCAGTGGTTCATTTTATGCAAATTAGCTAAACATACCTATTTTTGAGTAAAGACTACCATCAGAGTTATAAAACACTATTGAAGAAAACACTGAGGAACCTTAGGACCAGATCAAAACTTTTTGGTACATTTAAATTGATTTAAAACTGAGAAAATGTTATTTTTTATCAAAATTTTGTCATTTTGTAACATTCTCATTAATATTCATGAATATGCAAATTAGTTAAATAAAATTAAAAAAAATACTGCCATAAAAAGACTAATGTCTCCATTTTGAAACCATTTTTATTGTTTTATCATAAAAACTGACCAATATATGACTAATTATCAACTACATGCTCTTGTAGCATAATGTATATGGTTTTCCTCTCCAAAAATGAACGGTTGCCTTGGAAACAGTGAAATCATATATAGTTCAAAAGAGTTTTCTTTCATGGGAAGTGATTCTGAAAGAGGTTGTCCTACTGAACAATTTGGTACCTATGAAAAAAGTCTAATGAAGGTGTGCATGGTAGAAATTTCTGGGACCCGTACTAATACATTTACTGAATAATTAGGACTTGTTGGTTAATTGTCAATTCTTTTTTCCTGAGTTCTGAAGGTAACCATTTCATAGATGGTTTATTGCATAACATAAGAAGTAATTCCCCATATTTTATCAAGCAAACGTAATGTTGAATATAGAACTAGGTTCGTTTGTTCGTTTGTTTCAGGCTTCGAGTTGTTTCTCAATATTACTTCAGCTATATAACGGGGAGTCTAACATGGGTTCCTGTGTTCTTTACCAGTACCCTGCGCTCCGCAAAATAAAACCCTGCCAACTACGAGAACATGCACCTTGTGACATCATGATCCGTAGATTTCCCTGTTGGTTAAAGCGAGCAAGCTTAACTATGGAATGGCAATTTTTAATTCCTAATTTCTAATTCATTGTTTTCGTTAACGTTTAGAGATAGATTGTCTATTGCTACTTCAGATATATAGAAGACTTTTCAAAGTCGTTTTCTTCAAGTAGTGATACTTGTAACGATTGAAATGATAAACTTATGTTTTCTTTAGTATTACAGACTTGGATTTTTCTCATAATGAATTGCTCAATCGTTTTAATGCTAAAGTTAATAACAGTGACTATAACAGGATATCGCCGATGAAATTCCATGTTCAATATGTCTTCAACCCGAATGAGAAAAATATTTACAAAAAAAAAAAAAAAAAAAAAGACATAATAATGACAGCTTTATGACAGCTATTATAGCATTTCCCTCGGCAATTATCAAATACACTGGTAGCAACAGTGCAAGTATATTAACTACCGGACCTCTAGATTCCGGGTCTAGAGGTCCCTTTACCGGACCTTATAACTCCTTCGATGAAACATTGCATTGTTAGGCTTGTTAGGCGGTTGTGTGTTAAATTATGCGTTTACTTGCATCTGTTTGTTAATAAAAGCTTCTGCAACTTGCTATTGTCAGACAAAATGAATGCAGTACTGATGGGGCGATTGTCTTGTCAATCTGACGGAAATGTTAGGTTTGACCCCCGCTACCAACCGGACTGTTAATGATTCTTGTCTAGTCCTGTTTCCTTCCATAATACGATGGTAAGAAAATTTGACCATCGCAAGGAAAATTGACCGCCTTAATATAACCTGAAATACTGTTGAAAACGGGTGTTTAAACAAAAAAATACATTTACCGCCCTGAAGCATATTGGAGACAAAGCACTTTTACAATATTTCTTTCAGCATTTGCAAAATATTTCTAAAACGAACTTGTTAAGTATAAAAATTGTCAAAAACACTGCCGTCAAATCAAATAATATAGTTTCTATTGTAAATGTAAAACATTATTTCTGTAATAAAATACATGTATAACATTTACGCTGTCTCGGTTTAAAATTCGTAGAATGTGGTCATTTGTTTCTTTCTCAAGTTACTGTGGCATTATTCCATGCCTAAAACCTGGCAACTGATCTGGAAGAATTGATTTTTAAAATTATGTTTCGCTAAAAAGTTATTGAGATCTATGAATATTAAAGGACCCATTAAATATAAATGCCTGTAAAGAGCAACAATCTGTTTTATTCAGAAATCGTATCTGAGACAAAATACGCTATATTAAATGTGACAGTGCTTACGAGTGCAAACGTGCATTTTAATGTGTAAGGTCTCGTTGGAAAGGGCACTGGAACAGCTAGACAGAGATATCTTTAATTTGGCGCCAAACGAAAATAACAGTCCATGACAGTTTCATGAGTATAAGTCTCTCATAGTCATGGCCGTAAATTGATAACTGTAATCTTCTTGTAAATTCAGCCTTCTGTAAAACAAAAATATAATAAGGCCTAAATGAAAATAGGCCCAAACAGACTCCATACAGGCCGTATAATGAAATCAAAGTACTGAAAGTACAGAAAGGCTGGCTACCACAAAACACTGGTACATTATTACGGGTACGTCAGTTTTCCTAACCATCGTATAGGGAAGGAACGCGACTAAACAATAATCATTAACAGTTCGGTTTATAGCCGGGTTCGAGCCCAAAATTTCCCTCATTCCGACAAGAAAATCGCCGCATCTGATCAGTGTTCAGACATGATGTGTTTGTGTGTGTGTGTAGTTGGGATTGCATATCGAAATATAGATGCGGAGTTTGTTACCTTTATATTTTATCTGATATAATGTCCCTCAATGTTTATTATCGCTTCTTTAGAAACATATATAAACGATTATGGCACGCCAATTGTTCAATAATAACGTAAACCCAGGCTCATGGTCGAAAAACTAGGATTAACAATAGATAAACTAGGGTTTTCGAATGTAAAACCAAGTTTTTCTAACACATACCCATATTTTTGAGCGAAAACACGCCCGTGAACCCATGTTTCAACTAGGTTTTTCAATTGAACTTTGAATTTCGGCCGTTATTCTAAGTTCACGAGCGTTGACCTATGTTTACGGGAGTAAACCAGGGTTCACGAGTGTAAACCATAGTTTACGAACGTGAACATATGTTAACGATCGAGAACTTACGTTTACGACCGTGAACATAGGATAATAAACAAAAATCATAGTTTTGTTCGAGAAACCAAGTTTTTCGAACGTAAACCTAGGTTCAAGTTAGTAAACTTTGGTTCACGCTCGTAAACCCAAGTTCATGGCCGTAAACATAGGTTCACGTCCGTAAACAATGGTTCTCGGCAATCAAATTATCAAATAATTACATTCTTGGTCGAAAAACTAGGATTATCGAATACTAACATAAATTTTCGAGCGAACACACAGGATAACGGGCGTAAACTATAGTTTACTCTCTTGAACCCATGTTTACGTCCGATAAACTAGGTTTCTCGATTGAACTTTTACTTTGATGCACAAGTTAATCAAGATGGTTCATCACAACAATTCTCTATGCTCGCCTTAGTTTGATATGGAAAACCAATAATATCTTAAATTTTGCAAACATCTTTCCCGCACAATTTTTATTCAGTGTTTTGTGGTAGCCAGCCTTGCTATAATATCAAAATAATAATAATTATTATTATTACCGGTATTCCACATCGAAGGAAAATTAATTTCTTTCAACTCCACTGCAAACATCTTCATGGTCTAGTTGAGACCCCTACTGTGCTAAGCTACAGATACATAATCGCTGATAAGCAGCAGATAAGATGGGAGTTGTTCATTGGATTGTGGAGGGGGGGGGGGGGGAATTATATAGTAGTGGATCTAGACCTTTAAATACTATTGTGTTGAATGATCCCTTAGTCCTTACCTTTTACCTGTATCAAAAAGTATGCACACTCGCACATATGAAGCCATATGACCATGTGGACACCTACCATATAAGGCTGGTGTCCACAACGACTAATTGGTGTCTATATTGTGGGTTACCCCTTCTTCATTTATATTGGCTATTTTCAGTAAATCATCGAATGAGTAGCCTCAATAATAAGATAGAGTAAGAAAATTATCAATTCTGTTTGAATAATACCATTAGAAAGTAAAGTGTCAATTGGCGTGCCATAACCGTTTATATATGTTTTTAAAGAAGCAATAATAAACATTGAGGGACATAATATCAGATAAAGTATAAAGGTAGCAAACACAACATCAATACTTCGATATGCAACCCCCTCCCCACCCACACACATACACAAACACATTTATGAATGTATGAACACTGATCAGATGGGGTGATTTTCTTGTCGGTATGAGGGAATACCACTATAAACCGGACTGTTAATGATTATGGTCTAGTCCTGTTCCTTCCCTAATACGATAATTAGGAAAATTGCCGGACCCGTAATAGTGTACCTCCTTTTTTGAAAAGTATTCCATTCCTACCATAGGCTGCTTTAACTAATTTTCCAGGAAGGCGTAGGTTCAAGCCCCACTAGGACCAATCTTTGTTCATTATATTTCTTCTTTCTAGTAAGAAAAACTGTTTTTTACAATACTTACTATCATTGATTTATCGTACAAAGGCGGACATTTTTCATTTGATTAGCCATTTCTTTAAATTGAATTTAACCTGAAGGGTGAATGTTTAGACATCTTTGAAAATACTTTGTTACATTTTGCATAAGTTCTTGATTTTGTAGGTAGGTCTTACTTCTGCCCTATGGTTCTTTTTGAATGCAGAGAGCAAGGCTATAATTCTTAAGAGTAGGAGCTTAATTTCTGTCCGATTAAATTATCTTACTGGAGGCTCCCAAGAAAAATTGTTATCGACAATTTTATTTTGTGTTTTATAATTGTTACGCAATACTTTGAGGTTTCATTTAGAAAAATATGAGGTAAAATGACTTTTCTGCGACCGTTTTGCGCAATGCCTATCACTGAAACTTGTCTCTGTTTCATCTGGAGGAAAAAACATAAGTTATACAAGAGTTACAAATAAAAAAAAAACAATCAAACAACAACGACACAGTAAAAGTCGTTTAAAGATGCAACACAGTGCGAAACAGTGTTAACTTCAGGACTGTATCAATTAATGCATTTGTTAAACAATACCGTTACGGGTCCACTATCTTAAAATAACCTGATATACAGCTGAAAACGCGTGTTTAAACAAAATTCGCTTACATCTACGCCCTTTAAACAAAATGGTGACAAGGCACTTTTTGCAATATATCTTTCAGCATTCGCCAGAATGTTTCTAAAATGAATTTAGTATAGAAATAGCAAAATAGAAAAAAAGAAAGAAAGAAAAAAAGAATATATAGCATGGTCACTCTTTAGACATACAACTCGTAGAAAGTGGTCATTTGTTTCTTCTCTCGTTACTGTGGCAATTCCGCGCAGCGATTACGTCCCTTAGTACCTATAGCAAATGATCTGAAAGAATAGATTCTTACAACTTTAGCCCTAAATATAAGACCTGACATAACTCGTATCACTATAAGTTCATTTTAATTGATATTTCATATTTCTCATTTTCCATGTTATGTCAGGTCGTCGAATAATGCGCAGTGTAACTCAAATCGACAATTGTTTCTCAAAACCAGCGTTTGTTTAATTAGCTATTTACAGACCGGGGTCATAATCTATAACGAAACGGTCAACAGTGTTGAGTTATGAAAAAGTTCCATTCATACTGACATTTCATTCATAGGGGCGAATTAATTTACCATCATTATGTAATATTTTCTAATATTATTTTTCTAGTATTTACCGTTAGAAAAATAACACATTAATATAACATGTTAAAGCAAATAGATTTACTGAAACAGGTAAGTTTAACAATCTTTATACAACTCTGTGGCAAAACTGATAAACGTGGCGAACTATTTGAATTGCGCGTGACATGGTTTTGTGTTGTCAGTCTCAGCACCTTTGAACTTTTGTTGAACTTTGCAGAATTTCGATTTATGGTTATAATAGTCTGGCGAATTCGCCAGCCTGAAAATGTTAGAATGTAAGGAGGACACCTTTAGGTAGTAGAGGCGTAATAGAGAACTTCCTTTTTGAAGAGTATTCAATTCCTACCATAAACCCTACTGGGGCCAAATTTATTTTCCTTATTTTCGATTTTTTCTCGTAAGTTTTTACTTCTTTCAAGACTTATGATAGATTTATTGTACAAAAATGGAAAAAAATAATTTGATAAGCGATTTCTTGCTGTTCAAAGTGAATTTACTACTTAAACAGAAGGGGTAGAGTTACACATCTGTAAAAATATTGAGTTACATGTGGTAAAAGTTCTCTGTTTTGCTTTCACTCTTTAGATTACATATCGTGGAAGAAAGTTAGGTAGGTTTTACGTCTGTCCCAATGTTATTTTTGAATGAAGTAAGCAAAATTCAAAACAGAAACATAGGATTCAATTTATTTTTTCAACGTTGAAATTAGAATTCTGTATCTTTAAATCCGTTTACTTGAGGAATACTATATAAAATGATATCCACATTTTAATTTTGTGTTTTATAATTGTTTACCAATAGTGTGATGATTCTTTTATTAAAATTAATGGTAAAATGAGTTCTCTGCAAACGTGTTATATAGCGGCCATCACTTTGAAATTTGTCTCTACTTGAGCTAGAGAAGATACTGTTATGCTGTAAATTTTTGTGTGTTTACATTTAAATTTTCTATTATTAAGAATTACTGAAATTATGGAAATTAGCATATTATAAATTTTTTCTTGATTGAGAGTTTAATTATTGTATTAAGAATTTCTTGAGACATTTTTCTTAAATTATTAAAAACACTGAAGCTGAAAATGTGCAAAAAGGTTTCTTCATAACAAAGATTTCCAGTCAACACCAATCAAGGATTAAAAGGCTTTATTGTGATAAAAGGCTGTATGCAGACTTCATTGTCAAAACATTTTATTGTATTAAGGCTTAACAGGAAATTATGAAGTAACACTTGTATAGGTTTGAAGCCCTTGAAGATTAATCTTGTTAAAAAGGGATGCTGATATTTCATTGGTTAATGTAAATTTGCATATGTAGTTCTGCAATGATTTTATTGGTCAAGAAAAAATGCTTGTATATTCTCAATGTGACAAGATATAAGTTTTGTTTTTGACAAGAAAAAAAGGGACTTGGTTCTCCAAGGTGTTCACATAAAAATGGTTTTCCATTTGAATTAATAGGAAGTGTTTAAAATACTCGTTTGGTTTACCAACATCGGAATTATCTTATTGTGATCAACCATATTTGTGTATGTTGTGGACTTGTGAGATTTCTCACATGAAATAATACAGAAACAAGAAACATAAACTGTGTTTTAGTTGTATTTCTACAGTTTTTATGCCGGATATCCGAATGCATAAAAATACCATAAGTTATACAAAATTTAGAAAAAACGGAATGGTAAAAGTTGTTAAAAAATTGCAAATCAGTGCGAAACACGGTCATCTTTAAGAATATACCAAACAAATGCCATTTTGTAAACGTTGCTATTACACCTCTACTACCTTAATAAAACATATAGGAAATGTATGATTGGAAGTTATGGCAGGCAAAAGATGGAAAATTTGAATTCCTAGAAACGCTCTGAAATTGAATCAAGCTAGGTAATCGATCTACGTTTTCATTTATTGTACTGAGCAATATCTTATTATAGATAAAAATTAAGATGTATACTTCTTTTTATAAAACCATTGAATATAAATGCCTATACATGACACCTATCTCTTTTATTCAGAAAACGTACTTGGGCCAAAGTACGCTTTTTTTAGATGTGACATTTCTTATGAGAGCAAACGTGCATTTTAATGTCAAAGAGCTACGTAAATTGACCAAAGCATTCATTTGTTTTATCTCATTAGAAAAAGTAATCTCTTTTATTCAGAAAACGTACCTGGGCCAAAATACGCTTTTTAAGGGGACGCATACTTTGAAATTAGAAAAAAAGTGGGTGGGGTATGATAAAATTTACCTGCAAAAAAGTACAAGATTTTGGTACATGAAATGGATACTGTTTCAACTGTTATAAGTACACAAAGGATTGCTCACTAAAATAATCAAAGCCTTGAGATGTCTGGTGGTTGCGGGTTTTGCTATGTTTATTTTCATTTTAAATGCCAATCTATAAATATACATGTATAAGAAACAAATACTAATATGCCTTGATCTAAGATAAACTCTGCCTGACCTTACATGAACAGCTGGAAGTCAGTGATGTAACCATGGGCCGGAATACCTAATCATTGACAAATCTTATATAATCTAAATGGCCAGTGTGAATGGATAGAGGATGAATAAGAAATGCTTGATCATTGATAATTCATCCGCATTGTTCATGAATGGGACTACTTTGTGTAGCACATGAACAAATTCCTTTAGTTGTGATTTGGAATCAAATAAAGATGCTACATGATTGTCAGAAATACACTTAACTTTGTTTGCGGGATAAACCCGCAACCAAAAATGAGAAAAACTGAAACAAGAAAGTTATTGTTGAATTAAATAAGACTTGTTGTGTACATTCAAAGTCAACAATTAATACTTTTTGTGCGAAAATAATAGTGCTTCACCTTGTCCAAACATTTATCAATGTCCTACAGATTCTAATTTAAAGAAAGAATGTGAAATAAGTTCACTGTCTTGCTTTTCATTTCGCATATGTAAGCTAAAACACATTATTTAGTTTGTTTACAAAGTAGTGCATAAGAAAAGATACGGTGGTCAAGGAATGCCACATTCCAAAACTTAAAGAGTATATTCCCCTTAATACATTAAACATTTATCGTTACAGAAGTCTAGTGGCTTACAATAAGGGCCTAGAAATGTTGCCATGCACAATGCACTACAATGCACTTAAATATCAAAACACATTCAACAAACTTTTGAAAATGTATTGTCTTAAAAATCCCTAAAGTAAGGTATGGAATTTGGTTGAGAGGTCCAGTCAATGTGTATATGTGCAAAAGTAACATTCTAATCTTGTTCACAAAACTTACTAATACACAGCAGGAATGTCAATGATCAAAACTGGACGAATATACAGTTATCCTCACTTTAATGTCATTTATAATTTGTCCTTGAATTCTCCACCATACTTTTCATAACTCTGTTTGCACGAGTTGCACGAGAATGCTGTCATTCACGTAAAAAAACGGGGTCAAATAAGTTGTAAATGCAATATCATCTAAACGTAATTAATGGATTATGCTGTTCAAAATAAACTTTATCTCATAACGTAACGTACATGTATAATGTTGTAACAACAATATACTTACACTGATTTAAGTAGCAATCGGTTTATAAGTGACTTTATTGATTCATTTTGTGTTTTGTTATTGTTGTCAAAAAGTATAACGGAAGTGCCTCACAACTGAAGCGGAAACCAGTTTGATGCGCAAAGTAGTCCACTGTAAGTAATATTTTTTGATAAATGTCCACAGAAATTAACAATTTTCTAATATTAAAGACGAATATCTGAATAGGATTCATTATTTGATAAGAAATTATAATCATCGGCATGTTTTTTTTAAATCGTACACGTGCTGACACCTAAGTTGTCTCCCGTTGTTTATTAGAGTTACCTTTCGTCCGGCGCAGTAATACATTTGCAGTGAATCGCCGAGAAGTCGTGGGAAAATTAAAAACCATGTAAATAAACTAAAACTAATCACCTTTTCAAGATGAATTTCAAGTGATCGACATTATGCATTGAACCCGCCTGACCTGTGTAGCATCTTAGATATCTGATCTAAGGTATTCATTGTGTAGAATGTCATGTTATGCCCTTGCAATGCTAATCCCACCCTGATTGTTTTGTTTACATTTTTTATCAATGAGAAATATGGCGTCCATCCCGAGCTGAAATAACGTGGCGTTAAATTTTTACATGTTTAAGCAAACCTGGTGTGTTAGAAAGATAATTTCATCCCTTCGACATTATTTGGAACACTGTTATTGTAAAAACCTGTTTTTTCCTTATACAAAAGCTTAATATTTTGTGTTGAATGTACTTTCACAAAAACCTCTGTTTTCCTATTACATTCATAGTACCACATCCTTATCCACAAAGTACTGAATATTACAGCTGTCCATCAGTATTATATCGGTTTAGGAATATGTTTTTTATTTTCCCACCATCAATTTCTTGAATATGCACCCCTTCCGCTTTTCTGTATGAACTGTGAATGTAGCAATATGCGTCCCCTTAATGGGACATTTCTTATGAGTGCAAACGTGCAATTTAATGTGAAAGGTCTCGTTGGAAAAGGGCATAGGAACAGCCAAACGGAGATATCTTTGATTTGGCGCTTAGCTAAAGGACCATCCCAGGACAGTTTCATGAGTAAAGGTTTCTCATAATCACGGCCGTATATTGATAACTGCAATCTCCTTGTTAATGATGGAATTCTGCCTTCTATAAAACAAAATATAATAAGGTGTAAATGAATGACAGGCACAAGACAGACTAAAAACAAGCCGGCGTTAAGAAAAAATGTCAAAATGTAAGGAGGCCACCTTTCATACAGCATATATATTTATTTTGTATAGGATATCGACCGAGTACGAGGTCATTCTCTGTAGAAAAGACCTGTGCACGGGCTTTTTGTGAACACCGAGAGCGCGAAGCGCTCGAGGTGTTTCGAGAAGCCCGTGCGCAGGTCTGTCCTACAGAGAAAGGCCGATGTACGAGGTCGATATCCGATTTACATACCGTCATTCCTTCTCAAAATGTCCAGCGGTTATGATTCTAACGAAATTTTATCGCAGGCATTAGATCTTTATAATGACATAAAGACAGAAAGATTTTCAGGTCTGGGTCAGAACTGCTAGACCTCTGCACGAGAATTCTTTTGTTCAAAGAGGCCTTTCAGAAAAATATAGACCTCTGTCTAACAAAGGAAGAGGTATGTAATATATTTAGTTATAGTAAAATAATCTGTGTATAAGCGGTATCGTTACTATAACCTATATATACTAGCAATGGACAAAACTAACAAAGGATTATGT
>NW_026461850.1:0-16840 GCF_021730395.1 Mercenaria mercenaria
TTCGACTTGATTTTTTTCGAATGTTTATGCGAATGTCTAATGTCTATCAGATCTGCATGCGTCCTCGTTTTTTCAAATGTCTATCCGAATGTCTAATGTCTATCAGATCTGCATTCGTTTCGAATGTCTATCTGAATGTCTAATGTCTATCAGATCTGCATTCGTCCTCGTTTTTTCGAATGTCTATCCAAATGTCTAATGTCTATCAGATCTGCATTCGTTTCGAATGTCTATCTGAATGTCTAATGTCTATCCCGCTGCCAACTTCACGCACCTGATTAGTCATAGTATTGTCATTATATGATAAATTTAAGTCTTGATACTATGTAGATTTATTATAAATGCATTATATTTTTCATTATATTTTGTGCCTTTTTGTTGTACTATGTAGAGCGCTTTTTGTATTACGGGATGTATATTTATCGTTATAAGATGTATATTCTTAATAAATTTAGTATATTAACCATAATATTACTTAGACAAAGAAAAACATATAGATGACGTAAGAGAAACAAAGGAACATGATGTAAATTACTACGAAACGGCCGGAATTAAACCCCCACTTTGATGTTTTAACTGGTGACGTACGTAACTGAAACAAAATGCTTTATATGTAAAGCACAAAAATGTTCATGTAAATAAAGAATAACGACAATAAAAACAGAAATCTGCAGAAAGGACAGCCGGCGAACTTACCGATTTACAGTTCAATTGATAGTAAATAAAAGATAATAAGACAGTAAATAGTACACAACAGACGATACATTAAAAACGGGATAAGGGAGGCAATGAAGCAGATGACTCCACAAATGAATGAGTAATAGTTTAGTTTCCTTGGTAGTATAATAGTGCGTCTTTAAGGTAGACCATTTGAGGATCTTGGACAATTGTTTAAACTACCTGTACTCGAAAATTTAACTAAAGCTGAATAGATCTTTGAATTTATCATGTACATAGTAAGTTCTTTACATTAATAGGAAAACTGTCGTTTTTAGTCAATATATTTACAATGTCTTTTCTTTCATATACATGAGACCAGAATGGAATCTCTTCCTTTTACAAATGGGTTACTTTTAACACTCTGACAGTTAGAATACAATTGTTTCTTCTTACGTTATTTTGGCATTTATATTATGAAACATCATTTTATGTGTATTGAAAGTACTTGCAGAAACATACCTAAACCTACTCCCACGCAGGTATTTGTCAAATGACTGCATTGTTTAAAAGGGATGTCTGGAGACGAACACCACACTATCAGAATAAACAAAAAAACTCTCGATAATACCTTGGTTTATGTCAAAATGTAAATTAAAGTAAATCTACCCACAGTTTGATACACAATGTCCGTAGCAAGGTTTTCCTAAATAGCATTGATATTATACATCACTCCAAAGAACTCCAAAAGTAGAAGTATAAACTTTTTATATTATCAAACTATTTTATTATTTTTATATATTAGTTTTGAATTTATTGTCCAGAAATACTTTTGATTTTGTTTATGAACGTATTAATACATACATATCTATATAATTTTTAGGATACCTTATTAGCATAACAACAACATTGCCATTATCAATTGCGAAAAAAATATTTAAGATAGGAAAATACTTTTTTTCTGCCGTATAATTGACATTATTTAAGATATTTTGAAATTCCAAAAGATCATACATTCACCCTCAGAAACCTTTAGAACGATATATTGTTTATATCTGGATGTTTTGAAATAATGACGCGGTCCACAAAAATCCTGTTATGGACAGTAAATCAGGAGGCATATCCGTATTCAACAGTTTTAATGACATTATGAAAGGCCAATATCCTTTTCCTATCACATGAGTGAAGATTTTAAAACTACTTCATACTCGCACTGTCAGTATGTCAGAGTTATATCTATAGACTTGCAATGCATGGTTACAGCATAATGCAGCACTTTTATTAACATACCTTTCATGGAAAGATTTCTATTTGGCAATCCATGACGGTTTTTTCAGGTACTACCCAATCAAATTTCATTTATTCGGATGAGGTTGGTCTACCAAGTGAATAATGATGATATCCGTCCATCCCGGTCCATATAGCATACTGGCTCAGTCCTTCAATTACCCTTAAACTCCTAGTGTAATGAAGTGTTTGCAAAATATTCCCCCTCAACGATGACAAGTCAATAACGATGAAGCAACTTAAATTGCATAACATGCAAAAATGATAATAAAGAAAACAGAACCAAAACATAACCAAATCAATCAGTTCTATTTAAGCTTGGTTACGTTCTATGCTTTCAGACGCTCTTTTCACCAATTTTATTTACAACAGCACACATTAAGGTCTATGTGGTGCCCTGTACTTAGACCCAGTGTTGTTATATATTCTGGTCCTTTATGCTTATCGAGTTCAGTTATTTTTACTATCACGGAATTCCGCTTAGACAAATCGCCATCGTATTTCAAACGTCTGTATTTGTCATCCTGTAACATAGATGCAGTTTAAGGTAGTATGCGCCCTTTCTAGAGATTTTTAAAACATCTTCGGATTCTACTCAAATCTGGATTAAATACATGTCACACAACTGCCGTTGCGAAAATATAGTTTTTATTCTATTTTGACACCCCGATTTCAGTTAGAGCCGACAGATGGCGCTTTGACGTCATTATGTTGCTATTGTACCCGCGTCAGAATAAAACAAAAAGTTCATAAAACCAACGGCAGTTGTATCACGTTTATTTATTCCAAATTTGAAAGGAATCCGACGACTTTTTAAAAATCTCGACAAAGGGCGCATACTACCTTAAGTCTTACAGGGAAGCTTAGATAAAACAAATAAGATAAACATTAGACATATTTTATTGATGAGCTTAACTTTATTTACTTAAGTAAAACTTCAAAACAATATTTCGATTCTGCTTGAAACGAAACAAAAGCTACATATCTACTGGTCATCAGGTCATGTTCATATTGAGGCAAAACTATATGGTTATAATATCTACATTACAAAACCGTTTTTCGCTTAAATCCATTAATTGTCTAGTATTCACAGATGGTATGGTATTGAGCATTAGTACATGCTGAAACTGCATTGCATTTATTTGAAACTGCTGTGTGATATAAATGAAAACTAATTACAAATGCAATGGATATAAATATTTCGTTTGCATGTTTATATACTTCCAAATGAACATTAGCATACAGGATTGTGTGCATTGGCGATCACTCAGTGTGACTTCCATATATCGTTTCACGCTCGACACTGAAAGAACATTATGATGTTTTCATAATTTATATATTTTTCATTTGTTCAGTTGTTATAGTAGCTGCCTTGTTTCATCTTTCTTGCTTTGTGTTTCGCTTTTCTGAGAAATGTTGCAAAATCATATATCGCATTTTGATGACATGTATTTCATAACAATTTCCTTCAGCATACAAGTTTCATTTACCTATACATTGATGACTTATACTGAATTAAAATGACAGTGACTGTTTGTGTTATAGTAGTATATTTCTGCTGCAAGATAACCTGTTATGGTGTCATATATTTTTCTGCCGCAAGATACTCAGTTATTTATGATGATACATTTTCTGTCGCAAGATAATATATTACGATTCGCGTTTATCTATAGATAGATAGTTATCGAAAGAAACAATGTTTGCACTTTTCCAGTAAGATAAATAACATAATGAACAGCACTTATAGTGCCTAGAATTGCCACCATTTTAAAGTTAGTTCTCCTTGAATTAACGGGATATCTAGTTTCATATAAGTAAACGCGCAAAGAAATGTGTTACCAATTATTGGGCAATAGTTAAGATTACTGTGGACATGTTCACTTTTTAGATATATAACTAGCAACAAGAATCTTAACTAGTTTAGTTAAGAATGTATTTCAATACAATGAAGTGGTGAACACGAAAAGATTCGTCTTACCAGTTGTTGGACAAAAACAGTCCAGAGTATTCCAACTGCTGTCCAAACACTGATTCACTAGATTAGATTCATGTTGCTGGTGATCTAAGATGCGAATAGCTCTAGAGTATTCCGATTGTCCAATAACCGGAAACACCAATTTTGCGCGTTAACCACTTTGTTATATGAACTACATATTCAGTTATCTTTCAGCAGAAATATACTACCATAGTATGTTATATTTATTTCATTTAATTACTTCACAAGATTATTTACATCGTACATATACAAGTAATCTGTAGTTTTAAAACAATGACTATATGACAAATGGTACTCTGAATTGGTTTCATTACCGTAGGGAATGGCAACTGACAATCTGTCTGCCCTTAGCAAATATCCTCGCTGTCAGTTAATCAAAGCTTTTTCCGTCTTGTCCTTCACACAATTTTCTTGAAAAGAGTATAAAAATATTACCAACATAGGGCTGTTCGGGTGAACACAGTTGGATATTGCCAACCTGAGAAAAGTTATAACACCCAAAGCAGTAACCGATGGAGTTATTAGATTTCAAAGGTTGACGATATCCCATATCACATGAGCAGGTCTGTATTTATTGTTTTGTTATACCGAAACTCGCATTCTGAGATATGTCTTACATTAAAGCGCCTTCAGTGGCAACGTCATTTTGTTCTTCAAAGCACGGTATAGTACTTAAATAGAAAGGATAAGCTCATGTCGGAACAGGGTTTTGAAAACGAATAACATACGCAGTATAATTCAAAGCATGATCTTCTTAGTTCGGAGTTTGTTTTGAAAGCACATAACACCCCACCGGACGATATTCAAAATAATTAGGTAGCAAGGTACACTTCGGTTCGAACATTTTGGGCACGGACAGGGTTACTTGTAGCGAGTCGTAATATTGCACTTCCCTAAAGAGCTCGAGCAGGGTGGCCATTTTATAATTTGCCTGCATGTTTTGTGCTTTCAATCAATGACAAAATCAGTACTCTCATACAAGAATAAAGAAACTTATCAAAACAAATGTTGTACCCCACCCATTGAAAATAACACGCAAAAATCACAAAATTAGCACTTTTCAGACAGCCTGCCACGATCACGCTGCAAGAATTAAGTCCAATTCTTTTGCATTTATCAATTCAATAGGCCCTACTGAACAACAGGATATGAATGGAATGGGGGCCCATCCAGCTCGTTTTTTCACAAAACTCCAAAAATGTACCTGAGTGTCAATCAAAAAGCATGAAACTCTTCAATGGTTTGATTTTCCCTCACCGGAAATGACACATTAATCCATACAAAGCTAGCAGCTATTAGTTTTACAACTGAATTCAGAATTTTACATGTATCGGCTATTTAAAGTTTCTAAAGAATTAACAATCATTATTTCTCACTGTAATTTACAGACATCCAAAATCACCATATTCTAATTAGTTAAAATATTGACGGGGGCCAAAATTCGAAGTGTACCCTGCTACCTTAAGACTTTTTTTGAGGTTCTTGTTCATACCTATACCACTGTATTCTGGTAAAAGAATATGTTATGAATAAAATAAAACTGACAGAAAACAATAAATCTTACTAATTTGTTGTGTATTTCATCTTATTTAAGTATACTGCAAATCAAGGGAAGTAACAAAAATGTGAGTTAAAAATACTTCAGACACAGCTTCATTTCTTGAAATAAAAATGACTGAAAAGGAATAAATGGCCAAAATCATTTTCTGTTTGTAAGCTGTTATACATCAGCCTTACAAAAATACCAGTTATTTATTAGAAACCTATATCAGAATGAAAAATGACTTTACAATGTTTGTTCAACATAGCCGACTCTTCGGAAAGACACATACCCTCTTAAAATGCTTTTATATACAAATATATTAGTAAGATCAAAATTACTTTGTATTACAAGTGTAAACAAAAGCCTTATTGCTCAATATAAATAATCCATATAAGTACAAACAATAAAAAAAAAGCAGAGAATTCAACCCCATTCTTTCACAGTAAAAGAGTCTTTAGATCAAGGGAGGCAAATCTTTAAACCATGCTGAACTGAGATTTCCACCTGCAAAGCTATTACAAAAACCCACAAAAACACTAATTAATGAGCTCTACTGAAATATGACACTTTGTCCAGCTGATAAGCCCACACTTCATGATAACAACACATTTCTGTCCATTTCTTAATAGCTTTTGTTGAGTGCACAGTGAATTATGAAGGAATATCCTAAAAAGTCTAAAAAAAGTTGTAACAGGAGTAAAAGAGCTAGACAAAACTGGTTTAAAAAGGGCCATAATGGCAATGTTAGCAGACAGTTTGTTAGTGAGACATCAAATGCTTCAAGTGCTGATGCTGAAACTCAAGATTTCCATGGCCTAGACTCACAAGTGAAGACTGTTACAAGGCTGGAAAAGTCTGTAGCTGCTGATGTGCTCAATGCCGCCAGCTGTACAACACCTGGTATCCTACCATACAAACTCAGGCCTGCACAAGACAGCAATCAAACTGCAAACAAGAGAGAAGAAGGAATAAATAAAGCACAGGATTCAAATGAAAACATAATCGTCAACATAAAAAAACTTAAAAGTGTTTTCGAACTGGTATCTAAACATGTCTGTGAAAAGCCAAATATAATGATGTCTGTTGCAGACAGAAAAGGATTATGTATTTCTTTGGAGGTAAAATGCCAGAATTGTGACTTTGCTACCGGACATATACCTCTGTTTGACTCCATAAAAACAAAACAGGGCCAAGAATCTGGCACGATCAATAACACAGTACTCATGCCAGTGATGACGTCAAAACTTGGAATTACTGACATACAGCTTGTGCTCTCCTGCTTGAACATCCGTGCTCCAAACAAGCGTGGAATGCAAAGAAAACTGAACAATGTCTCTGATCAAGTACAGTCACTTAACAAAGAACAAATGGTAAGAAACCAGAGGTATATTAAAAAGGTACAGTACCTGGCACAGTCATCAGGCGGAACCGACATTGAATATGATGTTTCGTACACCAGTCGTCCGAAAGCTGGCGAGACGACAGCGACACAGTGCTTTGCTCCTGTAATAGAAAAAACAACAGTTAAACACTTACCAGTTGACATCCAAATTGCAAATAAACTGTGCTCATTGAGGAACTGCTCCCACAATAACAAAAAATGCCGAAAGAACTATGCAACTGACACATCTATAAATCAAGCAGAGACAACACTTCTGAAGGAATCAATAAAAAGCATATTCGACAAAAAAAATTTAAGTGTACAAACAATTACAACAGACGGAAGTTTCCAACTTGCTAAAGCGGTACGTGATATCAATGCCAAAACCTCAGCTAAGATTCTTCACTACAAGTGCTTTGTGCACAATATGCGCAACTTGCACAAACACTTGAAAGCTGTCAAATTAAAGTCAGCTACTAGGAAAGATAAAACTGTGTATACCCAGCAAGTGGCTACAAGTCTGCGCTCTAGAATTCGGGCTGAACTGAAGAACATCAAGCTTGCTTGTAGAAATATGGACCAATATGTGCACCAGGCTCAAAAGTGTATGACAAACATTATTCGTTGTAGTACCAATGACCATTCCATGTGCAGAAGTGCTTCAATGATCTGTACAGCTCATCTGAAAAAAGTACATATTCATAAACATATGCGCTATTTACCAGAACAAAAGTACATGCAACTGTCACTGTCAGAGAAGGACTCTTTACAGAAAGTAATTGATAAATACTTTGGAAAAAACAGCTTAAGGACACTTGTAGATTTTTTTCAACTAATGCATGCGAGTCATTACACGGTCGCCTATTTCAGTACGCCCCTAACAACACAGTCTGGAGTAGAAACTTCCCAGGTCTGTGTCACTCGGTAACCCTGGGAGCGAGCATAGGCCGGGGAATGTCGCTACTTGAGATGGCACGATATATGGGCATAGCGGTGAATTACGACGATCCTTTTTACAAGTACATACAATCAGTGGATAAGACTGCACACTACCACGCCAGACACAGACGCACATACAAGTACAAAAGTACAAGGTACCTTAATCGAAAGAAAAAGGCATACCGGTCTGTGCTTTCTGCCTCTGTGTATGGTAGTGAAACAGTTGCAAGTATAGATCATGCATATGGTGTAAATCTAAATTTGTAAAACAGGTAAACAGCTAAATTTAAAAGCAAATCATGCAAAATAACAGAACTGAAACTGGGTACCTTACAGTAGACAGCTGGGAAAAGCAAAATGGCCATAGCAAGCACCATCATTTTTACAAACACTTCTATTGTTATTAATGGCTTGGGGTTCATAGGACAAATGAGCTATATTTACACATAACTTGTTATGGCACAAGTGCGAAACATGCATATCAGGGCTAAGCTGTATATTGTTTTGCAAAAAATATGCTAAACGATGCACTCTGCATTTTATTCGTTTGCCCTCGTAAGTGAAACGGATTTCTCCGTAGCCGCTAGCATTGCAACTTCCGGTCCAGATAATACAGTTATCTTGAACCGACTGTGTCTTTTTTATAATTTTTTCTTGTAAACGCACTCTTTCGTTCACATCAATATGCAATCTGAAAAATGCTACTGCCATTTTGCTTAAAAATTCAGCTTAAAAAGCAGGAATCTGCAAAACAAGAACAGAAATGTGTGAAATCATGAAGGTTTGCCATTAACGCATACGAGAAATCTGTTTCAGTCTTTTAAAACTCTAATTTTAATGAAAAAGGGGCCAAACTGAAACAGTTTTGCCGAAATACAATTAAAAACTCAAAGGAAATAGTGTAAAATGCATACCGAACATATTGCGGTATGTTTTCAACTGAGCTACATTTTTCGCCATTTCCAGGCAGAATTACCTCCCTTTGTTTACATGCAAATTCCTCTTAAAATACACAGTACTCAATAATAAATGAGCCATAATTTTGATCAGCATTGGCGTATGAATGTGTTTTGCGATAGAAAAGTGAGTTTAGCACAAATGCAAAATCCATCAAATTTCCTTAAGGTAGCAAGGTACACTTCGGTTCGAACATTTTGGGCACGGACAGGGTTACTTGTAGCAAGTCGTAATATTGCACTTCCCTAAAGAGCTGGAGTAGGGTGGCCATTTTATAATTTGCCTGCATGTTTTGTGCTTTCAATCAATGACAAAATCAGTACTCTCATACAAGAATAAAGAAACTTATCAAAACAAATGTTGTACCCCACCCATTGAAAATAACACGCAAAAATCACAAAATTAGCACTTTTCAGACAGCCTGCCACGATCACGCTGCAAGAATTAAGTCCAATTCTTTTGCATTTATCAATTCAATAGGCCCTACTGAACAACAGGATATGAATGGAATGGGGGCCCATCCAGCTCGTTTTTTCACAAAACTCCAAAAATGTACCTGAGTGTCAATCAAAAAGCATGAAACTCTTCAATGTTTTGATTTTCCCTCACCGGAAATGACACATTAATCCATACAAAGCTAGCAGCTGTTAGTTTTACAACTGAATTCAGAATTTTACATGTATCGGCTATTTAAAGTTTCTAAAGAATTAACAATCATTATTTCTCACTGTAATTTACAGACATCCAAAATCACCATATTCTAATTAGTTAAAATATTGACGGGGGCCAAAATTCGAAGTGTACCCTGCTACCTTAACATATTTTACCTTGATATTGTTCGAATGTAGTATTCAAAATAAATTATTTGTGTTGTACATCGTGTGTTTATTTGAAGTATGATAGATAACGTTAATAAAGTACGTTTCTATATACCTATAACTTTCGTTGTTTAAATATTATTTTTTGGGAAAAGGAAATGTTAATTTACTTTTACAGAAAAAATACAGAATGCGGTGCTATGATTCAAGAAAAAGAATGTAAGTAATAAGCGGTATATGAATCAGACAGAGGTCTATCAGTTTTTTAAACGCATGTTTCTTTATTTTTTGTTTTTAGTTAACATTGAGACCCCGGTAAATTCTACTTTGAACGGGTATTTAATAAATATATATATAACATACTCCAATAGTGGATCACAATGTTTTCTACTAGATATTCAATTCATTTTTTTCGTGTGTCCAACCAGTCCTCAACCAGAAGACATACGCATTTAGCACCGTTATACATGTGGTGGTAACGTACTGTACTTGAAATCCCTAATTGTTTACAAGATTGGCTCAGGAATTCATCAAATAATCTAGATGTACATTCCTGAAACAAGAAAATAAGAAACGCATTAAAACGAAACATAAACAATTCATACTGAATTTTATCTTCCTTTATAGCAGAAAAAGAATAGCTAAATCAGGTTAGTGCGGCTACAATACTTTCATACTTTACTGAATGTATTAGATCAAGCTGGTTGGAAATTCAAGTAATTACATAATTAACTTTATTCACGTGATGATTTAGTTTTGTAATTTGTACCATCTCTAGAAAGCATAATGTGCAAAATAAAAATTGTGGAGAAACTATTTCTTGCATTTCTGATGTTTCTGGTTTCTAAGTTAAGAAAGTTGACAGCTGATCAAAACCCCCAAATGTATGCAATAAATATATATATTTCCTATGTTCATTTCGTAAAAGTACATCTATATTACCAGAAAGCCTTAAAAGTGTATTGCTTTCACCTAATTTCTTTAAATGTTGTCTTTTGTCAAGTTATCGTGCAAACTGAGTCTGTAATATATAAACACATCATTTAATTTGTATCAACGTCAGCTGGTACTTAAATAATAAATTTAAAGCAATACAATTAGCGAAATGTGGCATAATTTAGACTTAATGTTTAATGCGATGTATGTTATAGCAGCTTGAAGACTGAATTAATGATAGAGTTAATATGATTTTTAGCTTATTAAAGTAAAAAATGAAACACAAAAGAGGTAATTGAAATAGGGAACAGATATACTGTGTGTTTATGGCAATTACCTTGCATAATTTAAAGTTGTAACGCATGATGCAAATCTTTCGACATTCCTGAATATTGTAAAGGTATTGATTGTGGAAATAATGCATCTATACATACTGTAACACATTAAAACGAACATTATACATACAAATGTAAACTGAATGGCTTGAAACATCGGGCTTACTATTCAGCAAGTTTTTATTACATAACATCAGAAATGAATTTCAAAATACTGTTCTTCAGGTACTGACATTAGCCTAGCTAATTTTTGTTGAAATATAGCCTGGTCAATAGCCCAAAATTTTGACCGGCGATTTATATAAAGGGTCATGTCTTCGGGATCATTGATTTCAATTCATTTAGATTTGAAGACTGAATACTGCTTAAGCCGGTGCTAGGGGTCGTGGGCAGTGTTGCATTTTTCATTACTGCTCATGAACAGACTCAATCAATTTTTGTTGAAATATAGCCTGGTCAATAGCCCAAAATATTGACCGGCGATTTATATAAAGGGTCATGTCTTCGGGATCATTGATTTCAATTCATTTAGATTTGAAGACTGAATACTGCTTAAGCCGGTGCTAGGGGTCGTGGGCAGTGTTGCATTTTTCATTACTGCTCATGAACAGACTCAATCAAACCGAGTCTGCAATTTTCACTGTTCGCCTTGTTCTCGATGCTTCCGAGGGATCTACTTTTCAGATTTTATTATAAATGACAATGTATGAAATACAAAATGCACTTCTATTTGTGAGGATTTATATTGTAATATGGCATTGAAGTCAGTTATTCTACAATAAACTTTGTCAGACAATCCCTCACATTTCGTTGTTGCTGCTGTTACAGAAAAGGATACAGATTCAAGGAGGTCACTATTCTTTAAGAAGAATATCACTCCGGTTTGCAAGTTATTTTGATTACTGAGTTTCCAAATGTCAGCGTCCAAAATTCTGCATGCCTGTTCCAAAATAAAATATACGGAACATGTTATGTAATGTTAGTTTTAAACAGCGGCCACATTTGAATGTTTTCTACGAAAATGTTAAACGAAACTTCGTGAAAAGTTATTTCTATGCTAAACTAAACAATTATTAACAATCTTCAAGGTACAAGGAATAAGACTATTACAATTCAAATAATACATTTTTCTTAATACATGTATATACTCGTATACATGTTCAACTGCCGTCCTTAGTAGCATATATCAAAGCATTTTTGCAATACCAGGTTATCTTAAGTGGGTAAACCCCCAGCATGAAATTCTTTCATTCTGTCATATTTTTAAATAATGTCACATGTATAATTCATGTACTATTCATGTAACAACAGCCATCATTGGAAATGACTTATACCAAATATCTTCACAATCCATACACTAGTAACGTGCGTACACCACATCATAAACATATACGTAAATGTACATTGTATGTATACAAATTGGCTGAAGCTGCGAAGTCTCTAGTAATTAACTACGTAAGTATTTTTTACAGATTCAGTTTTAACCGATTGGCCTTTTTTCGTATCTATGAATTTCCTTTTAGAATACAACCAAGAGGTAGCATGACATTATTGTTTAAAGAAACTGCATGCGTTTTGAACAACACACAGTTACTGCCGTTTATAAGTGTTTTAGATAAACATGATTGTCTTTGTGAGTAAGTTTTTATTAACATTCATACTTTCTATGAGGCTCTTAAAAGCCATTGCAAAATTATCTCCATTTGAAGTATCAGCTATATAAGCTTATCTGTAGGATATTTCATTTCCACACGTACTCTGTACTTATATGCTGTTCAGAAAAGGACCGAAATCCATACATGGACTTTTTGCTGAAATCGATTGACATAGTGACCTCTGTAAAACGTGTACCAGGTCATTTCTGTTCACTGGATACAGAACTATTGTGTAATTTAAACTGCTGTAGCTCGAACCATGTAACTTTGTTTTACAACTAACTGCAATATCAAATGTAGTTTTTGTTGAGGCCATAATAAAATGGTTTTAAAACCTGGAATATTTTCAAAAAGAAATGGCAAGGACATATTAACGTATGTACCGTCAGTAGATAACCAGAATAAAGTTATTGCAGGAAACTTTGGCGGCCGATTTGTACTTTTTCGTCTTTTCGCCACACGTTCTTACCTATCAGACACACGAGAATAATGAAGTTTAAATAGCAGATGGCACAAAATGAACAGGAGAAAGGAGCCAAAATCGAGATTTGAGATTTCTAAAATCGGGTTCGGAGACTGAGACCTTGATGCATAGAAATAAATTTCAAGTCACTCAAGACTTTTCTTCCCTGATTATATTCGTTCTTATTTTTCCGCGTCGCCATCGTTACACTTTTAAATCTCGACTTTTCGCTATTGAAAAGTTTTGTCTAAAAACAATTGGTTATAAAAGAATGTACTCAGACTAATATCCGTTTGACCCATTTGCTTTGAAAGCAAGACGGAAACTATCAAGAGATGTTTCCAAAACACTTATGCCCCAATGACATCATGTCAGAGGAATGTGTGTATGTCATTTTGTATGTTATGAACTTCATCTTTAAATGATCTCGATAATGATTTGATCACTGTTCTATAATGACATTGACCTTGTAGATGGAGTACATACACCTTGGGTTGTAATATAAGTAAAAGAGGTATGGATGGCATAGAACAAGATCTTTTGATCTTTTTGATACCTATTTTGACGATGGTCAGATGTGTCGTATCGCTCACCCAAAAAAATTGTAATCTATATTACTATAATTTTTAAACAAAATTAGGATAACAATGTTTTGGCCCACACTCTTAGATCATTTTAATCCCTCTAGACACTGGCATCAAAGATTGGAGTAGAAATGGATGAAATCTGTTTATTCCATGTTAATGTGTTAACACGAGCTCCGTCTTACGGAGCTAGTATTCCCGTCATACGCGGAATGGAACAGGGCTGTAAAGTTGGACATTTTAATATAAAAGCAGCGGTTACTTTGGGCGTGTAAGGATGAAAAGGGACGGCCAGCAAAGCAAAAAGAAACAACAGAAGAAAACTAGGTGGAGGCTGGGAAAGAGGTTCCTTAGAAACATTAAACTTAATCAAAAAGTAACAGGAGAGGAGGGGTAGGGTAAGGGGGTGCTGGATGTAGATAAGGAATAAAAAGATACAATATAAAGAAACTTGACAATAGGTAGAAATAATATAGAGCCAGAGAGAGGGTATGTGGAGAAGGGGTTGAGATGAGGGATATGGCTCCGCGATATAATATCTAGAAACTGAAATACACGGAATCAGAAGGGTGTAAACGTGGGTGGGTGGGGTGAGAGGGCTTTTACGTAAAAACTTGGAAAATGTTCTCCTCTAAATGAACATGCCAGATTATAAAGTTTTTTGGCAGAAATATTTTTTGTTTAATTCAAAAACAGAATTAACCACATGCTTTTGTTTTCTAGTCCCTCCCCCACACCGCTAGTAAATTTTCCCTTCTCTTTTTAGTTTATCCACTTTAGTTCTGGTTCACAAAATTACAGAAAAACTAGCTAGTTGGTCTTTTTTGCCCTTTCAATGTGCAGAAAGAGGGCCATGATGACCATATATCGCTCACCGCTGATTACATTTCCATATCTTACAATTTTCCAGTTTTCACCATTTTCAAAGTGTTTATTTATATACTTACCTTTGTATATACGCTGTGTATACCTTTCCTATCAAAACAGTGAACAAATAGACAAGCACGTTGATTATAAATAACAAAAACAACACTGGCAGGCCAATAGTAAGTGCATATTCCACCGGTTGAAAGCTTTGCGTTTTCACTTTTCCGGATGTTGCAATAAACAGAATGAGAAAATTGCCAGTAGTATCAGGAGATGCAGGCATGCCATGTACAACGTCAAAAATGGATAGTTTCAAACATGGAGATACTTTACAAGTAAAGAACTGTAAACTGTGTCTTCTAGTGCCTTTAGTATATCAGCTGATACCTGAAATATTACATGTGTGTATTTTGTCTGGAAAGACAAGACAACTTTTAAATACATCAATGTTCCGTAGCATTAGTATTTTAAACAAGTGAATGAAGTATTGTCATGCAATACAAAGTCCGCTACTGGAAGGCACCTAATTTTCTCTACTGCAGTATAACATAATGATTTGATATCTGTCGATGATGTATAAACAATATTTTACTATATAAGCAATATGTTATAACACAACATTTGGACTAAAATTTGCACATACAAAAGTCTACAGTTGTTGATTGTTTCATAACATCTATAAATATAAAAAAGTATTTAATTTCAATTTTGAAATTGGTGGGAAAATATGAAGAAAAAATGTAAAAAAGTCATCAATGACATATTAAAGGGAAGTAACATTTTTTAATTGAATCCATAAGACACCCGAGCTTATATAAAAATATTTTACAGACAGAACAGGAAAATATCATTTTTTTGACTTGTGACCTTGACCTTTGCACTACGGGTCTAGGTGTTGCACGTGACACATTGTCGTATTATGGGGAACACTTGTGTCAAGTTATATTAAAATCCCTTAATTCATGACAAAGTTATGGACCTGAAAGGAAAAGAAGTCCTATTGACCTTTGACCTCTGACAGTGACCTTGACCTTTGACTTAGGGTTTAGGGGTTGCGTAAGACATGTTGTCTCATTATAGAAAATATTTATGTCAAGCAATACCAAAATCCCTTCATGGATGACAGAGTTATACAAGAAAACATCTTATCGACCTTTGACCTCCAAGTATGACCTTGACCTTTGAGTTATGTGCTGCGTGTTGTGCATGACACATCATCTTATCATGAGGTACATTTGTGCCAAGTAATATTAAAATCCCTTTAAGAATTCTTGAGTTACAGAAAGGACAGAAAAAAAGCCTCTTTGGCCTTTAACTTCCAAATGTAACCTTGACCTTTCAGCCAAGGGTCCGGGATTTTGCACATATGTTGTCTCATCCAGGGTAATATTTGTGCCAACTGATATTTAAATTCCGTTTTGCATGACAAAGTTATAGACCGGACAGTATAAAAGCCCTAGTGACATTTGAACTAATAAGTGTGACCTTGACCTTTAAGCAAGGGTTCTGAGTGTTGCGCCTGACACGTGGTTTTATCATGGGGAATATTTATGCCAAGTAATATTGTTATCCTTTGATGGATGACAAAGTTCTAGACCGGACGCTAATTAGACCCTGTTCATGCCATGTTAACAGTTGCCTGCCAAGTGTGACCTTGACCTCTGAGCTAGGGGTCTGAAAGTTGTACATATCATATTTTATTATTACGGGGTACATTATTAAAATCACTTCAAGGATGACAGAGTTATGGACCGGACAGGAAAAGACCCTTGTTGACCTTTGACCTGCAGTTGTGACATTGACCTTTGACTTAGCTAGGGGTCAGGGTTTTGCGCATGAAAGTTGTGCATGACACATTGTCTTAGTATGGGGTACATTTGTGCTAAATAATATTAAAGTCCCTTCATGGGTGGCAGAATTATGGACCAGAAAGGAAAAAGCCCTGTTGACCTCCAGTTATGACCTTGACCTTTGAGCTAGGGGTCCGGGTTTTGCGCATGACATGTCGTCTCATCATGGGAAACATTTTGCCAAGGAATATTAAAATCCCTTGATAAATGATAGAGTTATGGACCGGGCACGAAATTGCGGACGGACGGAATACGGAATGACAGACGGGCGGAAAAGCGCATTCCTATTGTCCCCGAAACTTGTCTTAAACCAGTAGGACCTAATAAAGTAGAATAAAAAGGAAAAGTAGCTTCCCTGTAAACAGTAATTAATATATAGAAATGAAAAAGTAGAATCTCTGGAAGTAATTTTATAAATATGTAAAAATAAATTTATAGTAGAATCCCTAGGAGAAATTATAAATATACTAGTATTAAAATGGAAAAGTAGAATCCCTGTAAGCAATTATAAATATATGAAATGAATGCAGGTACCTCAAACTCGTTGATCCAAAGTTCAGCTCTCTCTGATT
>NW_026461851.1:0-4407 GCF_021730395.1 Mercenaria mercenaria
GATCAATTTTTGTAATTATCTGTAGGTTTCTTACTAGAAACTTTTCAACAACAGAGACACCCGAAAAAATATCGGGTTTACCATCATTTACCCTAAAATATCTGAAAAAAAACCCTAATTACCCGCATTTACTCTTTTTTTTTTTTTGGTTTAGTAGTTAACTATAGTAACTATAGGTGTTAAAGGTAGTCTTTATCTAACCGGAATTTTCTATGTAATTTACTTTAATATACTTTTGTTAATGATAGTTAGGGTTAGGGTTAGGGTTAGGGTTAGGGTTTAGGGTTAGGGTTAGGGTTAGGGTTAGGGTTAGGGTTAGGGTTAGGGTTAGGGTTAGGGTTAGGGTTAGGGTTAGGGTTAGGGTTAGGGTTAGGGTTAGGGTTAGGGTTTAGGGTTTAGGGTTAGGGTTAGGGTTAGGGTTAGGGTTAGGGTTAGGGTTAGGGTTAGGGTTAGGGTTAGGGTTAGGGTTAGGGTTAGGGTTAGGGTTAGGGTTAGGTTAGGGTTAGGGTTAGGGTTAGGGTTAGGGTTAGGGTTAGGGTTAGGGTTAGGGTTAGGGTTAGGGTTAGGGTTAGGGTTAGGGTTAGGGTTAGGGTTAGGGTTAGGGTTAGGGTTAGGGTTAGGATAATACTATATATAGGCCGCTATACGAAGGCCTTTTCCTTATACGAAGGCCTTGTAGTTAAGTTCTTATACATAGGCTATATACTCCGCTACCAAGGCTACAACGGTGGGTCGACAAAGGCCGTAAGGCCTCTGTCGTCTCGTCGCCCACCAGTCACATGTAAAGGCCTTCAAATACCTAGAGAATTTCTTGGGTTAGGGTTAGAACTTGGACAAAGGCTTTAAGGCTAGGGCAAAAATGCTGCTATATGAAGGCTCTTTAGTTAAAGCTTGGACAAAGGCCTTTTTGTCTAGGACAGCTAGAACTGCTAGAACTGTCGAATTGCTTATATACAAAGGCCTTTTAACTTAGGCTAAGCATAACTTCAAAGTGTCGAATTGTTTCTATACAAAGGCCTTTTAACTTAGGCTTAGCTTTTCAGTGAAACTTTTTTCTAAGTGTCGAATTGCTTATTATAAAGGCCATTTAACTTCGGCTTAGCTTTTCAGTGAAATTTTTTCCAAGTGTCGAATAGTTTATATACAAAGGCCTTTAAACTTAGGCTTAGCATTTTCAGTGAAATATTTTCTAAGTACCAAGTGAAGTGTGCTCGTTACGGCTTGAGAGTGTGTCCATAATGGCGTGCCACGCACCCATCACTTTGCACATAAGGTGTCAGTGCACATTTACTATTCAGTGAATTTTTTTCCAAGTGTCGAATAGTTTATATACAAAGGCCTTTAAACTTAGGCTTAGCTTTACAGTGAAATTTTTTCCAAGTGTCGAATAGTTTATATACAAAGGCCTTTAAACTTAGGCTTAGCATTTTCAGTGAATTTTTTTCTAAGTACAGTGCCAAGTGAAGTGTGCTTGTTACGGCTTGAGAGTGTGTCCCTAATGGCGTGCCACGCACCCATCACTTTACACATGAGGTGTCAGCACATAGGTGTCAGTGCACATTTACTTTTCATATACAAAGGCCTTTAAACTTAGGCTTAGCCTTTTCAGTGATTTTTTTTCTAAGTACAGTGCCAAGTGAAGGGTGTTTGTTACGGCTTGAGAGTGTGTCCCTAATGGCGTACCAGGCACACGCCATTTTGCACATGAGGTGTCAGCACATGAGGTGTCAGTGCACATCAGCTTTTCAGTGAATTTTTTTTTTCCAAGTGTCGAATTGCTTCTATACAAAGGCCTTTAAACTTAGGCTTAGCTTTTTTTCTAAATACAGTGCCAAGTGAAGGGTGCTTGTTACTGCTTGAGAGTGTGTCCCTAAGGGCGTAGCACGCACCAATGACCTTGCACATGAAGTGTCAGTGAACATTGACATTTTTCGTTATATGAAGATACCTTTGTATAGTATGACCCAAGTCTGGGTTTCGGACTTAGTGAAAACATTGTTTGGTATTGTCATCGTATAGGATCCCTAACCCATGATCCCTATTGCCCCAGGTTCTGAGACAGAGACCACCGTATATACCTGTTTTCGAAATTTAAGGTTCGAACCCCCGGTGGTAGAGGTCACGGTCACCAATCCAAATGCCAACACTACCGGGCGGAAGGTCTAAGCTCGGGCAACCTACAGTGGTCATACGACCTTCGAAATATTTGACCTTGACACTCTACGGGTCGCTTGAAGGTCAGAAAGGCGTGATTTTACCCGACTTTGACCGGCAATATTAGATAAAGGGGATAGGTCAAGGTCAAGGTCAACACACAGGACGAGACCCAGGAGTAGTGGGTCTGAGGTCACACAAGTGCAAGTCTGTGCGAGGGGTCAAAGGTGGTCGCCTTTGACCTCGAACCTGCTCGTACAGCTTCGTAGAAATGCGTCAAAGTGCAGAACCCACGGGCCTTTGCACGGCACCTAGCCTATGTATATGCAAACGAAATGTCTAAGTTTTCCGGATGTAGGCCTTGAAGGCCTTTACACGGGAACAAATAAAGTCCCGTGCAAAGGACTTTGTCGCGAAGAAATGACTAAGTTTTTTACGACAAAGGCCTTGAAAGCCTTTACACGGGATCGTGTACATAGGCCTTGAAGGCCTTTACACGGGATTTACGACAAAGGCCTTTGCCGCGAAGAAATGACAAAGTTTTTTCGACGTAGGCCTTGAAGGCCTCTACACGGGACATATAGAGGGCCTTTATACGGGAGCAGGTTTCGCGAAAAAAGTCTAAGTCCAACTAACCCATGATTCCTAGTGTTTTTCCTATACAGCGCATACTGTCAGAAACCTTTGTATAGGAATGACTAGAAGTGCCATATGGTCATACTATACAAGGGCCTCAACGTCCTAGTAAACCCACACCATGGTTAAACAACGGTTCTAGCCTTTTCCTATACAATGGACACTGTCAGAAACCTTTGTATAGCACTGACTAGAAGTGCCATTTGGTCATACTATACAAGGGCCTCAACGTCCTAGTAAACCCACACCATGGTTAAACAACGGTTCTAGCCTTTTCCTATACAATGGACACTGTCAGAAACCTTTGTATAGCACTGACTAGAAGTGCCATTTGGTCATACTATACAGGGGCCTCGACGTCCTAGTAAACCCACACCATGGTTAACCAACGGTTCTAGCCTTTCCTATACAATGGACAATGTCAGAAACCTTTGTATAGGACTGACTAGAAGTGCCATTTGGTCATATTATACAGGGGCCTCGACGTCCTAGTAAACCCACTCCATGGTTAACCAACGGTTCTAGCAGATCCCATACAAAGGATATTGTATTGTTTGCTGGAAACGGTCAAAGTCCAACTAACCCATGTTTCCTAGTGCATTGCTATACAAAGGCCTATCTTGTAGCGTCAGGGCAGCCTGTTGGGTTAGAGGATACTAGGGAACACTTGCCACGCGGTGAGACCTTCATATAGGATCTATCCTTAAGCTCGGATTGGCTGGTTGTTTAGCGTTCCTTGTGACGCGGAGACCGCCATCTTGTCGAGAGCGCCATCTTTTATCGTCTAACGACACACTGAACGATGGCCGCCAGAAATATTGTCGTTGAGCCCAGAGATCCGCACACGCTGGTGCTGGTAGAGGACGGTGCATGTTTCGCCCGACTCTCGGACATTGTTCGAGGCAAGGACGCCACTGAGTGTTGTGTTCTAGGCGATCTGGGCTTCGCTTTCTATTCGCCTGCAGATGCTTGTGTGGTCATCTACCAGCTTCGCCAAGAGGGCATACCCTTCAAGGTGTTCATGAAGGTGTTGTGAATCTGCGACCAGACAGATTCACCCAACGGCCCTTTTAAGAGCCAACCAAACCACCGAAGGAGATACCCCAGTCTGTTGTCAGTTGTGTTGCCCACGCAGAGTTCACTGAATTTCACGCCTTTGTATAATGCCTTTGTATAGTATGACTAGAAAAGCCTTCATATAGGATGGTTAACCAAGGGTTCTAGCGTATCCTATACAAAGGATATTATATTGTTTCCTGGAAATGGTCAAAGTCCGACTAACCCATGTTTTCTAGTTCATTGCTATACAAAGGCCAGGAACTACGGATTATAAACAAACCCATATTTCTGTCATCCTATATGAAGGCATTTCTAGTCGGCAACTCAACTGACAACAGACTGAGGTATCTCCTTCGGTGGTTTGGTTGGCCCTTAAAAGGGCCGTTGGATGTAGTGCCGCATTTGTCCGATAAGAAGGTGCCCAACCATCGTGGCAGAACTGTCAGTTCACATGCGAAGAGTACATTCCCTCCCAGATGAAGAAGTAAAGAACATCAGGCAGGACTGTTAAGGACAACACCTTCTTGAACACCGAGAGTCGGGCGAAACATGCACCGT
>NW_026461852.1:0-67386 GCF_021730395.1 Mercenaria mercenaria
ATTCTGCATACGTTATAACACGAAAAAACATGCGTTATCCCTACACTAGAAAATAAAGATTTTTTGCTGTATTTTTGTTGTATATAAAAACGCTACTAAGAAAACCTGTAAAGTACGTCATTTTGCGCTCTGCTGAAAAAAAAGACGTTTGTGGTCATGGCTGCAAAATGGATAACAGAAAACTGAAAATATACCAGCCTTTCGGAAACATCATCAATTTAATTTGTGAAAATATCGTAATAGTCCGTTGAAAATCAGTAGGTTGCGTAAATTTGAAATAAAAGACTTAGCTAAGCAATTACTTATATTTTGTACATAGATATAATAAATATGAGCCGCGCCATGGTAAAAAACCAACATAATGCGTTTGCGATCAGCCTGGATCCAGACCAGCTTGCGCATCCGCGTAGTCTGGTCAGGATCTAAGCTGTTCGTCTTCAAACCTTATTGCAATTAGAGAAACCGTTAGCGAACAGCATGGATCCTGACCAGACTGCGCGGATGCGCAGGCTGGTCTGGATCCATGCAGGTCGCAAAGCCGCTATGTTGGTTTTCTCATGGCGCGGCTCATATGTTTAATATCATGTTTCATATATTTACACGAAAGTAAACTTATGTGTTAGATGTATAATATCTAACGATGTCTAAATATTTCATTATATGTTTTAAGATCGAAATTACAGACATACTCGATTTCTTTTCTAACAAATGACCTCTTTGTTTTCAGGATTATTGAATATGCACGCGCGCAGGTCAATCTGTGCATGTGAACAGGTCTGGCTAGAGTAAAAATACTTTTACGTGCACAGATCGGCCTTCCCGCGAGATTTTTTAATGTTCTTACAGTTGTTTTCAAAATATATAAACCCTAGGCAAACATAAGATCTAGAGTAGGTGTGTATTTTTTTCATATAGAAAGAGAATCAAACTTTAAAAAAATTCTGAAATTTTATTATAATTAACCTTTTTTGATATGATACTATGACAATAATACGCATCACAACCGCTTACATTTTAGTCTAGAAAAGCGTTATTTTGTCAGTTAGTTTACCCATTTTCTATAGATAAAAGATCGTAAATACTGTAACTTCATGAATGCTTTCATGAGATTCCAATTTTGATCGAATGAATGAATGTAACTGCCGCCTAATTCATTCGTAAAGAAGTTAGCCTTGGCTACTTTGCTTCTGCGACATATTTTTTTTTGTTTTTACAACTTTTTTTTCTCGTTTAACCACAATGGTATTCACGAATATTTTGGCACGATATTTTCTTTTATTTCAAACCCTTGCAACATCAACTTTTGGTGACTGAAATTCTTGTCTACTAATGAATGGAAGAATGAATGAAATAATTGATAAATTAATTGTGCTTGAATGAATGGATGTATGAATGAATGAATGAATGATTTCACGAATGAATGAAACTACTTAAGGCCCATCTAGACGGTACTCCTTGCTGTATAAATTTTGATCTATACATCAAAGTTTACCGTGTGGATGGGGTCTACTACACTGTCTGGGAGTATACAGCAAGAGCATGTTCTATTTCTGTAAACCTTGGCTGTGCCGATTTTGTTTATTTTACCAATTACATCGAATTAAAGTGTTGTTGTATGACATTCCAGAAGTATTGAGAGTATGAAAGTGTACAATTTATGGATTTATTTGTGATTATATACAAAAATGTCAGCTAGTTGGAGCATCGCAGACACAGAAAAATTAACTGAATATCATCATGGGGAAGAAGGATTATGGAATATAAGAAATCCTAATTACTCCAAGAAAGACTGCAGACAAAGAGCACTTTTGATTTGGGGTGTGACTAATTCCAACAGTTCAAGAAATGAAGGTCTGTCTATGCGTATAAAGTTTTAAATGCTGTCGGATCTTCAGCATCAGGTTCATGTAACAGTGCATTGTATGTACCAAATTGATCCCTCCTGGCTATCAATGACCTCACCCATTGTCTTCCTATCAAATTATCCCTTTATATTTGCTCAACAGTAACACAAATTATTACTAAGCAAACACACAACAAAAGGTCTTCTTCAAGCGTTTCCATTGTGCAGAAGGAATGTTGGAGGGAAATTAAATAAAGGATAATGAGTTGCATAAACCATGATTTGCCGTGTAGATGTACAAGGTGTACTCCTTAAAAAATGTACAACTCAGGTTTATACAGCAGGGAGTACCGTCTAGATGGGCCTTTAACGGCTATTCTGAATTTCCTTTTTTTCATATTATAATTATATAATTTAGTAAATTGACATTTTTATGATCTACATTAAATATTTTCCATTAAATTGCAGCAACTCGTGTTTCCGATTAATTGAAATGTAATTCATGATCTGCCTTGTTACAAAAAGAATTCATATTGAGAAAAAGATCTGTCTAATTCAGTTTATCAAAAATTAAATCAAATAAGTACTTACCCGAGCCTTCATCTTCCTCTGCAGAATAACGCCAATGTCAAGACATTTTTGCAATACAGATTAGTGCGTGCGGTCACTTCGACCAGATGTTATCGCCTCGGGCTAGATGAACGCGCGCTGATTGGTCGATTCCATTAAACGGCAGAGGGTTAGATTAGGCCATGCCGATTATCTCATAAATTTAGTTAATATGCATACAATTATTATCAATTATTTGTTGCAGGAAAACTGTGCCGCAGAACTTATATGTACAGTTTATTTACGAGATGGATGAATCAGTGAAAATACTTATATAGCATTTGATGAAAAGTCTATGATAGACGATTGTATTTATTTTCATAATAATCGTATAGTGTCCGTAAGGTTTGACCTGGCACTCATTAACCTTTGCAAATATTTTCGGGCGTTTTCGTTAATTACTTAATATTTGTATCCTGAAAATATCTATATTATACAGCTAACCAATATCACTGTGGGTCTGACTTCCACACACGTTACCACGGATATCATTTTTTTTTAATGAAATGTAATGTAATATTAACGATACCTGTTCTATTTTTACATTAATTTATGTATCATTTTTTTTTTAAATTTTAATTGTTTTCTCTTGTAGTTTTTATATTCTGGTACGCTTATGACGGGTAACATGCCTTTTTATCTAAGATACTTTAAACAAATTATTCCACTTTGTTACAATGAGTGAATATGATAAATTTTAATAAATAGACCATAAATATCACGATACGTTTGATCAAATAAGTGATATTGGTAAGTTTGCATATAAAATTTGGGGGAAAAGGTATGGTCAGAGGTAGGATTCGAACCCACTACCCTGATATTGGGAGCAATACCGCTTGTCCACTCAGCTACCTGCACATGCAACAGTATATCAAATAAGAGTTATATATATAATATTTATATAGCTATTGGTGATCGGACACTGAAAATCAATATACGGAAATATACGAAATATTCATGAGTGCCAGGTTCATGAGGTCACTACCAACGGCAACTACAACTACGAGAAATAACTTGGAACAGTACGTGTATACCACGGTAGCATAGAGGGGACATGTTCGCACTTGTTAGCTATCATGTTCGCTTGTGTTAGCTAACACGTTCGCTTGTGGTAGCTAACACGTGCGCACGTGATAAATGAAATGTTTCCTATGTCCCCGCTATGCAACCGTAGTATACATAGAAGTATCTGCGGAATTATTTTGAAAATACGAACACAGATTTCACTTAATAATTCATAAGTTACAGTTAGAATTTAACAAAGAAGTATAAAAATTCATTTTATAGCTCTCTGAATTGAACTCAACAGAACGACTACGGTTAATTATGTGCTTTCTTAATAATCAAAATGCTATGTTATCTACACGTTGGTTTAAAGGTCCGACTTACACGGATGGGGCCTCAGTGGCCGAGTGGTTTAGATCGCTGACTTCAACAACTTGCCCCTCACCGATGTGGGTCCGAGCCTCACTCGGGGTGTTGAAATCTCCATGTGAGGAAGCCATCAAGCTGGCTTACGGAAGGTCGGTGGGGCTACCCAGGTGCCAGCTCGTGATGAAATATTGCACGGAGGGGCGCCTGGTGTATTCCTCCACCAACAAAGCTGGCAAGTCGCTATAGGATCAATAATTATATCGATGTTACACTAAATCCAACAAAAACGACCTACCCGGACGGTAGCAGACCAGGATCTCGCCATATTCGAGTAAGAATAAAAAATGCGAGTAGAAAGTCATGGCACTAGAATATTTTCGCGATCACGCTCAGAAATCGAGGAATTCGCTCAAACTGTCATTTTCTCTTAAAAAAAACTCCTTTGAGGTAGTTGACTTATTATATCGTTTTTTTTGGCGTCTGTAAAAATTTTAGAATCGATTTCATAAGTAAAGTATCAACACACGTCTTTGGTGTTATATTCTACGGAAGGTCTTATATATTTTTACTGTATAAAACAGGGATGGATTAATTGATTTTTTTCTATAATTATTTGCATTGTATACACGAGCGTTGGAAATGTGCAGCAGATAGAGTAATTTATGCATGCATTTGATTTTTACAATGGCGATAATACCCGAATGTGTTTATCACTACAACTAAATAAGGATGAATGATTTTTTTTTCTCAATCGGATATGTAGATTGAATGTAAAAATAATTCGGAAACGCGCAAGAAGAAATGGTGGATTTATTCATGTCTTTGATTTTTTACCTGTTTTAGTCCGCGAATGTTTTTATCAGTTCATGAAATATTAGTGTTTATACATCTATTTTTTTTAATATTAGCATTCATTTTGCATATATGTACACGTTCAAAAACATGCAAAACGTTTTGGCCTTTGAAATGGCCGGAGAATTTAATTTTCACTACATATATTGATTGCATGGATTATCATACATAATGATTTTTCATTAGTACCGACAAGGAAAGAAATTGATAGCTTAATCAATCTTAATTGCTTGTATTGAAAACGAAGAAGAAGAAAAAAACAAACATGCAAGATACAAGAAGAAAGGATGAATTACTTGAGGTCTTAGATTTTATATTTGCGATTGTCTGCGAATGTTTATTTTTTCAATTTTGGACGCGCAAGAACAAAGAATGAATTATTCCATGTGTTGATTTTCCATTTGAATGTGTTTACTGTAAGAAATCAATCTTCTTCTATCAATATTAAAGGGTCTTGACTCCAGATTTTAGCTAATATAATCTTTCTTTAAAAATAAAAAAATGGTCATAATTATTATGTAAAGTAGAACAAGTTATTCTTTCTACACTTTTTTTATTAAAAGAATGTTAAACAAAGCAAAAGATATTTATGAGTTGGGAATCGAACCAGGATTGCCTAGGCAATATAAAGCCCCTAAACATCTTGACCAACACACCACGGAGGAATTTGTACGACCGTTTAAATAAAGCTTTATAATTAACGCAGTTTACCTTCGGTACCCCGTGAAAAACGTTTTCAGTCTAATATAGATTATGAATGGAAAATTTAGTGAATATCGGACTAGATTCTTTGTCTGTATACACTGAATGTAGAAGTTATGAAAACACGAAGGAATATATATTGCACATTGTAGAAAGTTCGAAACGTGGAAGAAAGGATGAATTAATCAGTGTCGTTGATTTTTATACGCCCGAAGAGTACGTGTAATAATATGACGCCGGTGTCCGCCTGTCCGTTAGCTTTTCTGTAACCGCTCTGTAAGAAATCTTGACACAAATGTTCACCATATCGAGACAACGGTTTAATGGCTCGCTTCAATATCAAGGTCACACATAGAGGTCAAAAGTTATATGATATTGTTTCGCGTCCGCTCTGTAACTACTCCTGAACTGCTTGAAGGATTTAAAGAAACTTGGCATAAATGTCAACAACATCGAGACGACGTGCAGAGCGCATGTTTCGGATTGCTCGCTTCAAGATCAAGGTCACTCTTGTGCTTTAATAAAGGCAACTAACATGCACATTTCATTTAGATTTTCAAAAGCTCTATCATAATGTATATAAAAAAGCAATGTACCTTTAACCCATGAATCTTTGCTGCAATTTTAACCTAAGAGTGTCATATTCCACTAGCAAAAACTTTGTGAACAGAATTTCCTTTTAATTATTGCTCTACCCTTTTAATGACCAGATTATTATCATTTATATTTTTGCCAAACATTTCTAAGTATGATTATATACATATTCTGAATCGCGTATTTCCGACACATACGGCAAATATACGGAGTTGTATACCAAGCATATACGGGAAATATACGTCCCGTATTCAAAGTTTGAAATATACAAGTTATTTAAATCCCGTATTTCCGGCATATACGAGAAATATACGGAGTTGTATACGAAGAATATACGAGAAATATAAGTCCCGTATTTTCGAAATATACAAATTATTCATATCCCGTATTTCCAGAATATACCGGACATATACGGTGTTGTATACCAAGAATATACGGGAAATATAAGTCCCATATTTTTTAAATATACAAAATATTCATATCCCGAATTTCCAGAATAAACGGGAAATATACGGGGTTGTATACAAAGAATATACGGGAAATATCAGTCCCGTATTTTTGAAATATACAAATTATTTAAATCCCGTATTTCCGGCATATACGGACAATATACGGAGTTGTATACGAACAATGTACGGGAAATAAAAGTCCCGTATTTTCGAAATATACAAATTATTCATATCCCGTATTTCCAGAATATACGGGAAATATACGAGGTTGTATACGAAACATATACGGGAAATATACGGCCCGTATTTCCGTAATATACGGGTTAATTTATTCCCGTACACAAGACATATACGGGAAATAATATAAAGTGTTGTATACGATCAGAATAACCCTTTTTAAAAATTCCCGTATTTCAGTAATATACGGGGTATCGTATATCAAGAATTCCGTATTTCATAGTATACGGAAATCCGTACTTTATTAGTATACGGACTTTTAAATATACAAGTCCCGTATACGCCCGTATTTTAGTTTTCCCGTATTTCTTCCCGTATATTGGTAATATACGGAATCCCGTACACTCCCGTATATTAACTCTTTTTTTCGCAGTGCAATTATGTCTGTGTGCAGGTACTACAATCAAAACTCAGAAACATATGTGTAAATTATATAATATTTAATGTTCTTAAAAGAGCATTCTAATTCGCTTCCTATTTTTCTTTGGTATTTGCGTGTAATTGAGAATTCTCATTATAAAAAAATGTTATTTTAAAGTCATTGGTAATAGACATTTATAAAAAGACAAATATTGCTGTTGGGAGAAAATAGGAACTTTTAAAGCTCGCTTGAACTGAAACGGAAAAGTTATTGATTCGGATGTTATTGCCTTGATAATATCCTTTGTTTCAGATTGAAAATAATACCATCTCAACTGATATAATGTTGTTTGTTTTGATTCAGAAAAAAAGAGTAGTCGCTTTCCACAGGTCCAAAATTGTCATAATGTTTTAGCGATTCCAATGCTATAATCGTATAAGTTTTTCTTAAATATTCAAATATTTTTAGCAAATACCATATGTCACCCAAATGCTAGATGACTCTAGGGCTGGACATGATGTCTTATTTCTGCATCCTTGACGTGTTTGTTGGTAACGTAACAAGTGGTCACATATGTGACAATGCTAGAATTATGGTAATTTAGCGTTGGGAATTACACGTATCCAGTAGTTCTGATATTATTTCAATTTCTCAAGCTCAGATTTCTATTTTTCTATTATTATCATATGAAGTATGCTCGGACTAATGATTGTGAAACTTCATAGAATGACTGCCTATTATCAGAACATAACGCCTATTTTATAGGAAGGCCTATGTCATATTGAATGAGGAAACTGCTATATGACCTATATTGTGACGGTGCGAGAGAGAAAACACAAAAAAAAAAGAAAAGAAAAAATGACTGAGACTGACAGTTATTTCTGCTCAATAGAATGCCCTGAGTTGTTTTCCTCAAAAAATCATAAGAGGAGGACTTGTGGTCAGAAAATTTTCCAATACTCAAGGTCACAATTACCTTGAAACTGTAAACGCTTTATACTTAGTTATTTGATAGGACTTCTATAGGCAAATATTCGGAAAGAACTAGGCTAGTTTGACGGACAGGCCTGTATCTATAAAGATTTCTCTTTCTCGCTCTATTCTAAGGTCTGTGTCTCACTGTCCCTTTAGTCAGATCGCTCTGTGTCTATACTTTAATGATGAATTCGGCGCCTTGAGTGGCTGCCTTTTGCGCTATGTTAAGCGCCTTGAACTTGTTTATCACGAAAAGGGCTTCATACAATAACACAATGCAGTGATAATGTGAGTGGATGCATTTTGTTGTTTTCTAAATTACAATTGACATTCAAAAACAAAAGATAATAAAATTTAAAAACTGTATTAATGTGTGAATCTGGGTTCTGTAATAGGAAAATGGAGTAGTTATAAAACCCTGACCACGGTATTTTCCAATGAATACGCTTAATAAGTTATTGTTAACAAATATGTCACAAGATGTAGCTGAATTAGTATTTTGTTCTGGGGTTACTTTTTAGCCGAAATTAAGGCTCCATTATAATTACCTATAGTCAGCCCCATTCAATAAGTTAAAAACTAATTTTGAATAGACAGTCTGGTGTTTTGACGTGTCCGGCGTATAGCACCGATACACGCAAAGCAGTCTTTCCTGGAAAGAACCAGTATTGGCATCTAATTTAGGTTTCTTTTCATTTTTAATGAAACTATGCACATGTCAATTATGTCAAACCTGACAATATCCGAGTCGGGCGCATCGGCAATAAAAACTTTCCTCCACTTGTATACCATAGCTAACTTCATACTTAACGTCCGTTAAATACAAAGCTTTATAATTAAGGCAGTTAATCAGTTATAAATACTTTAAAATTTAGAATGGAAAATTTACTAAAATCAACTACTGTCGGTTGGTTATAATGATGCATATCTTGATAGAGCGTCAAACAACTATTTCACCTGTGTGAAGTAAAGTTATAATTCTGGAGGAGGGTTCCTTAACAGGGAATATACCTTCAACAAAGGCAACATCAATCGGCAATTTGAAATATGCATGCGTGTCAGTAATTTCATTTATACCATTACATGTAATTTCATTCCAATAAATTATATAACTTTAAATATATCCCCATGTCCTGGAATGTATTGAAAAAAACAAGCAAAGCGAGTGACAGTCTAATTGATAAAGACAAGCTGAATTTTTGAACATATATTACAATCTAGAAAGTTAGCTGACTTGCTGCTTGAGGCAAGTGGTTGCCTTATAGAAGTTGCTGCAAAGGCAGGTAAGACAGTTATACAAAATTTTGCATATGACTACAAAATCTTGAGCCAAAGTGTTTTAAATTATTTCAATACATTTTAAAAAAATAGTTTGATATTGCTCGCTATCGCTTCTTAATTCTTTCAATTAAAATATAGAATTTTGACTAAAACCAATAAGAGACTTAGATATTCTTAACTTGCATTCGGAATGTTTTAGAATGTTAGAACTACATCCAGATATTCTAGCAGAATTGTTCATCACATTTAATGCAAACATTTTCTTCTGGAGGTATCCTCTGACGGAATAATGAGGTAGTGCTGTTCTTTGAGCTTTGGGACAGGACATCTTAAATTCACGCTGCAAACAGAAAATCTTACTTTTTGGAGCATGTGTGATAGCTGTAGTGCATATTTAGTGATGTATCAGGCTATCCACAACTGTTTTGTTAAACGTCTGATTTTTAAACAACCTTTATTATGTTGTACAAACCTTTAGTAGCTATAAAGTAAGAGAAATATCAAAAGTACGATAACTAGCATTAATATTCAACTTGATATTAAACAATTTATGAACTGATTGATACTATAACTGATGTACACACCTACCGCGTTTACATTTGTGATGAATATTAACTCTGTCCCAGTTTTTTATTCATCATTTTAGTGTGAATTCCCTGTATAATGTGAACAGTCAATACAATTATTTCAAAATTGACAATGTTTGTTTGTTCGTTTATTGTGGGTTAATTTCTATTTATAACACTTGTTTAGCATTGTCAAAAATATCAATTTATTTGTATAAAACAAACACAATTTGCCGCCATTTTGTGTATGCTATTTTTGTTCGCGTGACGTCACAATGGCGTCTCTCTATCCGGTTCGCGCGTTTTGTATTTATACTTGAAATGGATTAGAAATAAAAAAAAGGAGAGAAAAAAATAAGGTTTAGAAAGAAACCTCCAGTATTGTCACTAACGAAACTTAAGAGTTTCAGTTAGAGGAGTACGTCTCCAAAGCGCAGCAAGTCCAGGTTGCGCAGCAAGTCCAATTCGGAAGAGTAAGTCTTCCAAATGCAGCAAGTCCAGGTTGCGCAGCAAGTCCAGTAAAAGGTGTAAGTCCAATTCGGAAGAGTAAGTCTTCCAAGTGCAGCAAGTCCAGGTTGCGCAGCAAGTCCAGTAAGAGGAGCAAGTCCAGTTCGGAAGAGTAAGTCTTCCAAGTGCAGCAAGTCCAGGTTGCGCAGCCAGTCCAGTAAAAGGAGCAAGTCCAGTTCGGAAGAGTAAGTCTTCCAAGTGCAGCAAGTCCAGGTTGCGCAGCAAGTCCAGTAAAAGGAGCAAGTCCAATTTGGAAGAGTAAGTCTTCCAAGTGCAGCAAGTCCAGGTTGCGCAGCAAGTCCAGTAAAAGGAGCAAGTCCAATTCGGAAGAGTAAGTCTTCCAAGTGCAGCAAGTCCAGGTTGCGCAGCAAGTCCAGTAAAAGGAGCAAGTCCAATTTGGAAGAGTAAGTCTTCCAAGTGCAGCAAGTCCAGGTTGCGCAGCAAGTCCAGTAACAGGAGCAAGTCCAATTCGGAGGAGTAAGTCTTCCAAGTGCAGCAAGTCCAGGTTGCGCAGCAAGTCCAGTGAGAGGAGCAATTTAAATTAGAGGAGCAAGTCTAAGAAGCGAAGCAAGTCTAAGAAGCGAAGCAAATCTAAGACGTGAAGCAAGTCCAGGAAGTGAAGCACGTCTAAGAAGCGAAGCAAGTCTAGGGGTACAGCAAGTCAAGTATATCTAGGAAACCTTCATCGTGTATACTGCTTGGAAGATACCTCAGATATTGTCACCATTATAGTTAACCCAAAACTTGACAAATTGGGGGCTCGTCCGGGATTAACTATAATAATATTGCAGCTATCATAACAAGCATGATGTATTACGATGAATGGTTGAGACTTGGCAAGAGACTTGGATTGTCCGGTGGAGACTTGATCCTCTTCATCAAAGATAAGGAAGAGGAATGTATAGCAAGGGAAGAGAGAGCTCAACGACGTGATGAAGAAAGGAGACAGATGGAGATGAACTTTGAACTGCAAATGAAGGAGAGAGACTTAGAGATTGAGCGTTTGAGGGTCAACAGAGTAGACAGTACTGATACTTGTAAGGCGTACAGACCTAAGATTCCAAAGTGTGATGAAGAGCACGATAACATTGACGCATATCTGGAAAGGTTTGAGAGATATGCTCAAAGTCAAAATTGGGAAGAGGAGAGCTGGGCCATAAGTCTTAGCTCACTTTTAACAGGAATGGGACTGGAGGTGTACACAAGCATGCCACAAGAAGAGGCCTGTAATTACGATTCTCTCAAGAAAGCGATCCTAAGGAGGTATCAGTTGACTGAAGAGGGATTCAGATCTAAATTTCGACAAAGTAAACCAGACCAAGGAGAGTCGGTCTTTCAATTTGTGTCAAGAATAAAGAGATACTTCAGTCGTTGGACTGAACTGGCTGGAATAGAAAAGACGTATGAATCCTTATGTGATTTAATGATAAGAGAGCAGTTTATTGAAGGTTGTTCGGCCGAATTAGCGGTATTTCTGAAAGAGAGAACACCAAAGTCGATGGACGAGATAACACGTCTTGCAGAGCAGTACATCGAAGCACATAAGGGGACATCTTCAATATTGTCGAAGAGTGTTGCGCCACAAAGGAAGCACAGCTCCACAAGTCATGAGCAGTCCAGTCGAAGGACAGAAGAGAAGAATGGGTTGCGGAAAACCTGCTTTATATGTAATAAAGCAGGTCATTTAGCGCGTGACTGTAGACAAAACAGCAGGAGTAACACTCCAAAGAGTTGCTTTATCTGTAATAAAGCAGGACACTTAGCCAGAGATTGTAAGCAGATGAGATCAGCTCCAGGAAAGAATGACCAGAAGTTAGCAGCAGTGTGTGTTCAAACGGAAGTAGAAAACAGTCCGTTGAAAAACAATACTGAAGACGGAAAATTGAAGTTGGCAAGTGGGGAGTCAGTCCCAATACTTGCAGGAGTTTGTACCATTGACAGCTTAAAAGGGGAGAGGAACTTAGAGGTACAGAGAGGATTCGTAGGAACAGAAGAAGTAAAAGTGTTAAGGGACACTGGATGCGAATCCGCTGCTGTAAGAAGAGACTTAGTCAAAGAAGAGCAATTTCTAGGCAAAGAAATAGTGATGATCACAATAGATGGGGACGCCAAAGTTGTACCTATGGCGAAGATATGGGTTGACACTCCGTATTACATTGGAGAAATTGAGGCAATGGTACCAACATCGTTGATTTGTGACTTAGTCATTGGGAATGTTCCTGGTGTACTTGATGGACCTGATCCTGAATGGAAAAAGAAGATTGCTTATACATCAGTAGCTGCGGTTATGACAAGATCACAGAGTAGAAAGGCAGAGCTACCAATGAAAGCACTGAATGAGCCGAGACCCTCCTGTGAAACAGAAGTTAATGTGGAGACATTAAAGGAATCACAGAAGGAAGATAAAGCATTGCAAAAGCTGTGGGATTTAGCAAAGACAGAAGACATGCTCGAAACCAAGGGTGGTGCAAAATACAAATTTGCAATAAGAAATGGAGTGCTGTATAGAGTTTATCTTCAGACGAAAGGGGCATATGACTACGAGACCAAACAGATTGTCGTACCAGCGAGCAAACGCAAAAGAGTGATGGAACTTGCTCACGAATCGATCGTTGGAGGACATCTTTCAGCAAAGAAAACTGAGGACAGGATCACGTCAAGTTTTTATTGGCCTGGGATTTCAAGTGAAGTTGGACGATTTTGCCGATCTTGTGACAAATGCCAAAAGACCATTCCGAAAGGCCGAGTTAAGAAGGTTCCTTTAGGAGACATGCCAGTGATTGAAGAACCCTTCCACAGAATAGCCATAGATTTAATAGGACCTATTGCACCAGTGTCAGACAGTGGAAACAGATATATATGAACAGTGGTGGATTATGCCACGCGATACCCAGAAGCGGTAGCATTACCACGAATTGACACAGAAAGAGTAGCAGAAGCACTTCTTGACATCTTTTCGAGAGTAGGTCTTCCAGGTGAAGTTTTAAGTGACAGAGGCAGCCAATTTACATCTGACCTGATGAAAGAAGTAAGTCGTCTTATATCAGTGAAGCAACTCTTCACCACACCATACAACCCGAAGTGCAATGGATTTTGTGAGCGTATGAATGGAGTCCTGAAGAGCATGTTAAAGAAGATGTGCCAAGAAAGACCCAAAGATTGGGATAGATACCTTTCGGCAGTATTATTTGCCTATAGAGAAGTACCACAATCAAGTACAGGATTCTCACCCTTTGAACTTTTATATGGAAGAACAGTGCGGGGACCAATGCAAGTTTTGAAAGAAATATGGACAGCGAAAGAAAATCCTGAGACACAGAACACATATCAATATATATTTGATTTAAAACAGTGGTTGGAAGAAACGTGCAAGATAGCAAGAGAAAGTCTAAATAGAGCTCAGAAGACATACAAACATCATTACGATAAGAAAGCTCGAAAACGAGTATTAAAACTTGGCGACAAAGTACTACTCCTGCTTCCGACAGATAAGAATAAGATGATGCTACAATGGAAAGGACCATATGAAGTTGTTGAGGCTATCAACGGAGTTGACTATAGAATAAATGTTGGTGATAGAACGAGAACATATCACATTAATTTGCTAAAGAAGTATGAAGAACGCAAAGACACGATTGCAGCAAGTGTGGCAATTATAGAAGATGACAACCATATTCAAGGTGGAGCGGTAGATGATGAAAGTCTTCTAGAGTTTCCAGGATACACAAGTGGTGAAACATTTTGTGATGTCAAGATCTGTGAAAGACTTACTCAGGAACAGAGAAAGCAAGTCTTAGATTTTCTTCAAGAATTTAGTGAGGTGTTCTCCGAACAACCAGGAACAACTCCTCTCATACAGCACCACGTCGAACTGATTGACCAGAAACCTATCCGAGTGAAGCAGTACCAAATACCATACGCTAAGCGTCAAGATGTGGAAGATGAAATTAAGAAGATGCTAGAAGCTGATGTTATAGAACAATCTGTATCCGAGTACAATGCACCTATCGTAATTGTAAAGAAGAAAGACGGAAGCAATAGATTCTGCATTGACTTTCGACGCCTTAATTCTGTGACCAAGTTTGATACCGAACCTATGGCTAGTGTGGATGATATTCTGGCAAGACTGAAAGATGATGAGTTTTTTACAAAGATCGACTTATGTAAAGGTTACTGGCAGATTCCAGTTGCTGAAAGTTGCCGAAGAATGACAGCATTTTCTACAGACAGAGGGAGTTACCAGTTTAAGAAAATGCCATTTGGAATGGTCAACTCTGGGCGACCTTCAATCGTATGATGAGGAAGCTGCTAGCAGGATGTAACAACGTTGATAATTATATCGACGATATGATAGGACATACTCCAACTTGGAATGATCATCTTGTTATGCTACGAGACCTCCTCCAAAGACTTAAAGAAGCATGTCTTACAGTTAAACCATCAAAATGTTTTATCGGGTTTGGCAATATTGGATTTACAGGACATATGGTTTGAAATGGAATAGTTCAGATGGAAGAGGAGAAACTTAATCGCATAAGGCAAGCAGCAGTTCCAAAAACCAAAAGACAAGTTAGGGCATTTTTAGGATTAGCGGGCTATTACAGAAAATTCATACCTTCATTTGCCGAAATAGCAGCACCTCTACACAGACTTGACGAAAAAGGGACAGCCGAATTATGTCAAATGGGAAGCAAGTCAAGATAGTGCTTTTAATACCTTGAAGGATCAACTCACCAGATCGCCTATTCTTCGACTACCAGATTTTTCTAAACAATTCATTTTACAGTGTGATGGTTCAAGTACCGGGATCGGAGCGGCGTTACTGCAGCAGTATGAAGAGGGTTTATTTCCAGTTGCCTTTGCCAGCAAGAAACTGCTCGATCGTGAGAAGAACTACTCAGTTGGAGAAAGAGAGTGCCTTGCCATAGTATTCGGAATAAAAAAATTCCAGAAGTATCTTTATGGCAAGGAATTCGTCATACAAACAGACCACAATTCTTTAGCATATATCCAGAAATCCACACCAGATAATGGAAGATTAGTGAGATGGGCATTATTTTTGCAGTCATATAAATTCCGGATTGAGGCAATAAAGGGATCAGACAACATCTTTGCAGATTATCTGAGCAGACAAGATGAAGATGATGAACACAGTCCCCACATTACAATACCAACAGAGGATATGCAGACAGAATAAATCAGATATTTTTGCCATGATTTTGAAATATGGAATATTTCTTTAGAAGAAGGCTGTTGTCAAAAATATCAATTTATTTGTATAAAACAAACACAATTTGCCGCCATTTTGTGTATGCTATTTTTGTTCGCGTGACGTCACAATGGCGTCTCTCTATCCGGTTCGCGCGTTTTGTATTTATACTTGAAATGGATTAGAAATAAAAAAAAGGAGAGAAAAAATAAGGTTTAGAAAGAAACCTCCAGTATTGTCACTAACGAAACTTAAGAGTTTCAGTTAGAGGAGTACGTCTCCAAAGCGCAGCAAGTCCAGGTTGCGCAGCAAGTCCAATTCGGAAGAGTAAGTCTTCCAAGTGCAGCAAGTCCAGGTTGCGCAGCAAGTCCAGTAAAAGGTGTAAGTCCAATTCGGAAGAGTAAGTCTTCCAAGTGCAGCAAGTCCAGGTTGCGCAGCAAGTCCAGTAAGAGGAGCAAGTCCAGTTCGGAAGAGTAAGTCTTCCAAGTGCAGCAAGTCCAGGTTGCGCAGCAAGTCCAGTAAAAGGAGCAAGTCCAATTTGGAAGAGTAAGTCTTCCAAGTGCAGCAAGTCCAGGTTGCGCAGCAAGTCCAGTAAAAGGAGCAAGTCCAATTCGGAAGAGTAAGTCTTCCAAGTGCAGCAAGTCCAGGTTGCGCAGCAAGTCCAGTAAAAGGAGCAAGTCCAATTTGGAAGAGTAAGTCTTCCAAGTGCAGCAAGTCCAGGTTGCGCAGCAAGTCCAGTAACAGGAGCAAGTCCAATTCGGAGGAGTAAGTCTTCCAAGTGCAGCAAGTCCAGGTTGCGCAGCAAGTCCAGTAAAAGGAGCAAGTCCAATTCGGAAGAGTAAGTCTTCCAAGTGCAGCAAGTCCAGGTTGCGCAGCAAGTCCAGTAAAAGGAGCAAGTCCAATTTGGAAGAGTAAGTCTTCCAAGTGCAGCAAGTCCAGGTTGCGCAGCAAGTCCAGTAAAAGGAGCAAGTCCAATTTGGAAGAGTAAGTCTTCCAAGTGCAGCAAGTGCAGGTTGCGCAGCAAGTCCAGTAACAGGAGCAAGTCCAATTCGGAGGAGTAAGTCTTCCAAGTGCAGCAAGTCCAGGTTGCGCAGCAAGTCCAGTAAAAGGAGCAAGTCCAATTCGGAAGAGTAAGTCTTCCAAGTGCAGCAAGTCCAGGTTGCGCAGCAAGTCCAGTAAAAGGAGCAAGTCCAATTTGGAAGAGTAAGTCTTCCAAGTGCAGCAAGTCCAGGTTGCGCAGCAAGTCCAGTGAGAGGAGCAATTTAAATTAGAGGAGCAAGTCTAAGAAGCGAAGCAAGTCTAAGAAGCGAAGCAAATCTAAGACGTGAAGCAAGTCCAGGAAGTGAAGCACGTCTAAGAAGCGAAGCAAGTCTAAGACGTGAAGCAAGTCTAGGGGTACAGCAAGTCAAGTATATCTAGGAAACCTTGATCGTGTATACTGCTTGGAAGATACCTCAGATATTGTCACAATTATAGTTAACCCAAAACTTGACAAGCATCAAACTACAGTAACGTAACCAGCATTCATTATTATGTACCAGTACTGCTGACATGTTTACTGCCAGTATCTTCCGACATTTCCATCTTATAGATAATTTATTAAAACCCTGTCTGTCATGTTAAACTTTATTTTAGAGATGATATAGACTTTCTTTCCCACATTCCCACAATTACAACTGAAGATGCATTATTAGTTTCATTTGATGTTACAAACCTTTATACAAATATTTCACACAGTTTAGGACTAGAAGTAATTCAACATTGGCTGGAGAAACATCCTGATTGTATTCATAAAAGATTAAATTTTACAAAAGTATTCATCTTAAAAGGCGTCAAAACAATTTTGGAAAATAACAATTTTTCATTCAATGGAACATTTTACAATCAAATCAGGGGAACAGCTATGGGAACAACCCTAACCCTAACCCTAACCCTATATATGCAACATTAGTATCAGGTTACTTGGAAGAAAAGCTTTATACAATCTTGGAACATGCAACAGACACAACATTTGCTACATATATAAAAAAGAAATGGAAACGATTCCTAGATGACCGTTTTGTTATTTGGACAAAATCACAAAACCTACTTGAGCATTTCCACGTCCTGTTACATAACGTGAACCCAGATATTAAATTTACAATAGAAATAGGGGAAACACAATTATCTTTTGTAGATATTTTGATTAAGAAAAATGGTTGCCATCTTTCAACAGACATTTTCCTTAAAACTACAGATACAAAACAATACCTTAATTTTAAATCATGCCATCCAAAACATACAAAATTAAAGGTCCATTACTAAGGGAAAGTGAGTTGGCAATTTTTTTCATAGCCAGTGCATAAACTTCTGCAAGACACTAAATAATGAAGATTGGCAGGTCAAAATTTACAGAAGGTCTTTGGAACTCAAAGAAATGTATGTGTATTATGTTGAAATTTCAATGAATCGACAGAATGACCCCCAGGTCTTTTTAACTTTCTTCATACTTCATAGAAAAATAATTGTACATATACTGCGATTTATTTCGAATTTCTACATACCAACTTTCATTTTCCAATAAAATGAATAAGTTTCTGTGCTTTTTAAAAGAAATTAAAATGTTCACTTTCCTTAGTATTGGACCTTTAAGTATACCATATAATCTAGCAAGACGTATTTGCACAATTGTTTCAGATACTAACATTAGGAATATACGCTTAAAAGAACTTATGTCATCACTTCTTAACAGAAATTATCCTAAAACTACCATCCAAAATGGAATCAACAAAGCACTAAAAATTCCAAGAGAGACACTACTTAAAACACAAATCAAACCACATAAAGACACAATTCCTTACGTACATGTATCTACATTCAACCCTAAAAACCCTGAATATACAATCATCACAAATAATTTACCTATAATAATGTCAGACACTAAAATGAAAGAAGTACTCACAAACTCAAAAATTATCAAAAGCAAACGGCAACCATCAAACCTTAAACAATTACTGACAAAAGCTAGATTCACAAAAAAGTCTGATAAAAACGGAAATTTCACTGTAACAAAATGCAAGAGACCCAACTGCAGTTTATGCAAACATATAAACGAAAGCAATTACTACAATTTTAACGGCAAAAGATTTTACGTAAATGAAAATATGTCCTGTGATGTTAAAAATGTACTGTATGTAATCACCTGCAACGGATACAAAGAATATTATATTGGCCAAACTGGAGAAAAAAATAAGAACAAGAGGAACTATCCACGCACAACAAATACGAGACCCTTCAACTAGACAAATTCCACTAAGTAATCATATAGATATTTGCAGTAATAAAGATCTAAAGTTTCAAATGTTCCCATTTTTTAAAATGAAAGTAGATAGTACTTCAGCTAGGTAAGCGAAAGAAAATTATTTTATAAAATGCTTTAAACCAAAACTTAATAGCCTACAATAACAGTTATATTCTGAATAATTAAATAACAACGTTTTTACACCCCTTTGAGAAAATAACGTCAGAAGTACGTCCCTTTATATTGACGTCGCGTCATTACCATAGTAACGTCACGTTACATTGTATATAAACTGATGAGCCGATAGGCGAAACTTGTTTGAATTTTTTAAATTAAATTCTGTCGGAATATATAAACCTTCCTGTTTAAACTTGATAATAAATAATCAAAATATCTCCAACAGATTTTATATTTTTTTCAAGATTCTGAGCATTATATTCATTATATTTTTCAAGATTGGCAGGGTCCGAATTCCGGCACTAGCTCTGACGTCTGGATATTATACAAACACTATTTGGTGACCGAATTCCGGCACTAGCTTCGACTTCCGGAGATCTAAGCATTAATTGTGACCGAATTCCGGCACTAGCTCCGACGTTCAGGTATATAGATTTAATATGTCGTATAACCATTACCGTTGACCGAAATTTCGGCACTAGCTCAGATGTCAGGAGATATAGTTATTTAACATATTTCCATTATCGTTCACTAACTCCGACATATATGGTATTTATCGCGGAGATATGGTATTTATCACTTAAGCAATATAGGTGACCGAATTCCGGCACTACCTCCGACGTCTCGGAAAAGATATACTTATTATATATTTGATATAATCAATAAATAACTAGTGATGACCGATTCCGGGATAAGTTTCCGATGTTTTGAACATAGCTTTTAGCGGTGAACAAATTCCGGCATAAGATCCGATGTTCGAAGAGATATGAGAGATATTATAATTACAATTTAAGCGGTGTCCGATTTCCGGGACACCCTTTTTGATCCCCGAAATCCGGCGTCACGTTTCCGAGATCCGGAAACAGATTTACAGATCATGCAATGGATGTGCCATATGATCGCTATTTTAGCGGACCATCCCAAATTATGGGCGTCCAAACTCCGGAGCCATCTCCGATATCCGGAGTACCTTTCACGAATATCTGTGGAAATTGGGGGGCGCAGTTTAATTTGAAGGGGCCCTTAATAGATTGTGGCAGTTTAGGGTTATTGATAATGCGCTTGTCCTTGGCAGGACTTGGTTCTCGGCTGATCGTCTCGTACTGGCGCTTTGGCATTTTAGCGCACTTATCAATAACATATTCATGTTGTTTCAAGTCATTCGGCATTGTACATGATTGGTATTTATATTACTAAACATTTTTCTTGCACATTTGCAATCGCAGTCAAAGTTATACTACAATTTTTGTATAATATCTCTTCAAAATTTGCATGTACACTGTTTTTTATTGAAGTTTTGCGTGCAAGTACACAAAGCTTTTACTAAAAGGCATATAGATTTGAGACTTTTTTTTCTTTTTCTAGATCAATTACCAACCTCACTCGGTCAAGTCCTATAACTCTGACATGTATTTTGGGCAAATTATGTCCCCTTTTGAACCTAGAAGAATCTGGGTATAGTTTTACATGCAAGTTACTATCTCCAAAACTATTGCAGATATTGAATTGAAACTTCACATGTGCCTTCGGGGTTATAAAACTAGTTGATAGCAGCAAGTCCCATAACTCTGATATGTATTTTGGTCAAATTATGTCCCCTTTTGAACTTAAAACTCTTTTGATATTTAATCTTTCGGGTAATATTTTCCTGCTTCTGGGACAATATTTCGAATAGTCGAGCTTGGCTGTCTTACGGACAGCTCTTGTTATTTGGCAGATCCCTTTTTTGTTCACTTACAATAAAAAGGTTTGAATTACTTCCCTTTTATGTTACTATAAATAGCTTATTTTGAAACTTTTATTGTTGGCCGTAGGGAAAAAATCGAGACCACTTTTCTGTGGTACAACATAGATGGCAACAATAGTCAAGAAATTTAAGAAAAAGATAATGTTGTAAATAGCAGAAAAATTATTTCACATGAAAACTGATTTGCAGTTTGTGCAAATAATCCAGATTAGAAGTTGGCAATACCTAATTGATAAGATGACTCGTCTCATGAAAAGGTGATTTTAAATACAAGTATAATAAATATAGCCCAGTCTGAAATTAAATATAATCTGTCACATAAATTGTGCATCAAATTATAATTTGAAATATAAATTATTTGAGATCACTTGTTGAAGTGTTTGCGGTAAATTAAATCAAGGGAAGAAACTACTGTACGTAAACGGAACTGTGGTTACAAAAATAGAGTTATCCCCCTCTTTAAATTAATTCAAGAAATGACTTATTTAAGTGATTGGTGAACTTTGAAGTGATCACTTATCTAAGTGATGTTGATTTATAAGTGAAAGGAAAACAAATCTTACTGCTAAACGAACGGGCAAAATAAAATCACTGTGTTTAGTGATTTTTCTGATCACTGGTTTAAGTAACTCCCCTGACTGTTAAGATACCGTATAAAAAAAACAACTCAAATTGTTGAAAATGTAATTACCTTTGGCTATCATACACAACTCAATGTCATAATGTGCTTCCGTTTCAGAAAAGTAAAAGACATTATAAATGCACACGCAGATGTAAATCGCTTCATGATAAATGCAGAAGTGGAATTCGGCAAGGTGGCTGGTAAATGTAATATAACTATAATATAAAACCTACAAAAAGATAGTAACTGGCAACTGGAAAGTGATCACACACTTGTATTATCCAGTGGGTTCAAGTTAGAATGGTGGTTTTTAGAAGTTATACACTCACCAAGATATGATCATTCTAACGTGAAAAAACACCTTTAGTGTATGTACATTTTCCGCCTATTTTTCCAGGAACGAGCACCGTTTGTGATATAATACTGATGGAAATATTCTAAACACTTAAAGTTTTAAACATAAAAGCTTTCGATGAGTTCTGGAAAATAGGATGACAGGGTACTTCCTTCAAACATATGATACATTAATTTTCGATTAAAATTACCAAAAAGGAATATCAATTTGGTACATTACCTTTAATCCTACAATATTAAGGATTGTTTCAAGTAATTTTGTATATCCTGGAGTACATGAAGGATATAATAAGACAGGAAGATAAAGTTGCAAGTGAAAAATATCAATATTGTAACTTACGTTCTTTACGTCGAACATACAGATCATACCCTGCCTGTTTTGTGCCCGTATTTTCTGGAATGAGAGAAATAAATGTTACAACATGCTATTACTTACCATTTACTGTTTGCAAGCGAAGTCAGGAAAAGGAGAATCAGATTTATATAAATCACCCTTTTTATCATGTCACATTATGAAACATATCTATCAAAGGCAGCATACATTGTAGTTATAGTTAGACAATATAAAAACAAGAGAGTCACTGACCCTTAAGCGCTCACCTGTGTACAAGGCTTCAAGTTTGTCTGTATACTGAGTACAGAGTTATGTTTCTTCTATGTTAGCCTATATTATACACATGTCACACACATTTTTGAACCTAGGGCGACAATTTGAATAATCACGATAGAAATTACAAAATTTGATATCACACACAAAATATCAAGGCTCTAGTTATTATTGATTTAGGGAAGAAGATTTTCTATGTTTCTTATATAAAAGCTTATGGTAAGTAAATGTCAGACACAGGGGCATGGCCATTTCTTCAACCTTAGGGTAACAATTTGGACAAGTATGGTAGAGAGTCAGATCCTTATATCACATGCCAAATATCAAAGCTCTAGAGAAAGAGCTTTTTAAACTCTGAGAGCTAAAAACCTATTTTAACATAAAGACGCTTATGTTCAATGAACCCGAACCGTTGGAACAATTTTGAAAGAGGGCTATCCAGAAATAATTTGTGTAAAGTTTCATCAAAATCCATTCTTTTGTTTTGGAAAAGATACTGTTTAAAGAAAGTGTTGATGAAAAGTGGCCACGTCCTCTGGCGGCCATGTTTTTAGATGAATCAGAAAGGTTTGAACATTATTTGTAGAAGGTCTCACTAGAATCATTTGTGTGAAATTAATTTAAAATCGAACCAACAGTTTCACACAAGAAGATTTTTAAAGTTTCCCCTATATACATATAGGAAAAAACTGACCACGACCTCTGGTGGCCATGTTTTATGACGAATCCGTTTAATTTGAACAATCTTGGTAGACGGTCATATAAGGAACATTTGTGTGTAATTATTCTAAAATCGGGACAACAGTTTCACACAAGAAGATTTTTAAAGTTTCCACTATATACATATAGCAAAAAGTGACCACACCCCTGGCAGCCATGTTTTTTGTCGAATTGAAATAATTTGAACAATCTTGGTATCTTGGTAGAGGGTCACACAAGGACCATTGTGTAAAGTTATTCTAAAATCGAGCCAGCAGTTTCACACCAGAAGATTTCTTAAGGTTTAAGCTATAACATACAGGGAAAAGTGGCAACACCTTCTGGCGGCCATGTTTTTCTTCAGACGAATCGGTATAATTTAAACAAATTTGGTAGAGAGTGACATAAGGACCATTTGTGTGAAATAATTTCAAAATCGGTCTATCGGTTTAGGAGGAGATACCGTTTGATGATTTTTCTATTTTTAGCTCTGGCGGCCGCTATGTGCAACTAAGAAGAAATATTTGAACAACTTTGGTAGAGGATCATCCAAGGACTATTCATGCTAAATTTCAATAAAATCCATTCAATAGTTTTTAAATTGCTGACATCGGACGGACGAACGGACGCACGACGGACGACAGACACAGCGTGATCACAATAGCTCACCATGAGCATTGCTCAGGTGAGCTAATAACACACACATAAGAAAATCAAGGCAGCCCTAATTGTCCTAATGCTAATCTGTATTATGCTTGAGGATTGATGCAAATTTAAGTTAAAATGTTTGACCTTGAATATATGAATGCCACACTGAATAATGAATGGTAACAACTGTGTTTAGTAAAAAAAAAAAAACAACGATAAAATGGTCAAGTGCACCCTTTAAACACATGTGAAAGGTCTTTACAAGGACGCTACCGACCAAATTGTCAAAGTCTTTGAAAGATATTGCTGTTTTTAGCTAAAGAGTTCTCTTAAAAGGGGCCAAATGCCCCCATTTGAAGAACTTTGACAGAATACTATACAAGAGGGCCAAGATGGCCCTAGGTCGCTCACCTGAGAAACACACCAGAACACACCATAACAGTGTAAACATGTTTGACCTAGTGATTTCATGAAAAAAATATTCTGACCAATTATCATTAAAATTGTAGCAAAACATCTTGAGTATAAATTAGTATTTTCTTTGATTTGACCTAGTAACCTAGTTTTTGACTCCAGATGACCCATATTCAAACTTTACCTAGATCTCATTAAGGCTATCATTCTGACAAAATTTCATGAAGATCAATTGAAAAATACATCTTCTATCGCATACACAAGGTTTTTCTTCGATTTGACCTAGTGACCTAGTTTTTGACCCCTGACTACCCATATTCAAACTTCACCTAGATTTCATCAAGGCAACAATTCTGACTAAATATTATGAAATCCAGTGTAAAATGCAGCCCCTATTGCATACACAAATGTTTTCCAGTGATTTAACCTAGTGACCTAGTTTTTAAATCAAGCTAATTCATATTCAAACTTGACCTAGATTTCATCAAGTCTATCATTCTGACAAAATTGCATGAAGTTCAGTTGAAAAATACAGCCTCTATCGCATACACAAGTGTTTTTATTTGACCTAGTGACCTAAATTTTGACCCCAGATGACCCATATTCGAACTTAACCAATATTTTATCAATGCAATCATACTGACCAAATTTCATAAAGATCAATTGAAAAATACAGCATCTATCGCATACACAAGGTTTTCTTTGATTTGACCTAGTGACCTACTTTTTGACCCAAGATGACTTATTTTCAATCTCGGCCTAGACTTCATTCAGGTTATTAATCTGACTTAATTTCAGGAGGAGCAATCGAAAAATACAGGCTCTATCGCATATACAAGCTTTTCCTTTGATTTGGCCTAGTGACCTACTTTCTGACCCCAGATAAACCATAATCAAACTTAAGGTAGATTTTACAAAGCCAATCATTTTGAGCAAATTTCATGAAGATCAGTTGAAAAATACAGCCTCTATCGCGTACACAAGTTTTTTATTTGATTTGATCTAGTGACCTACTTTTTGACCCAAGATGACCTATATTTAAACTCGGGCTAGATTTCATCAAGGCTATTATTCTGACTTAATTTCATTTAGATTAATTTGAAAAATACAGCCTCTATCGCATACACAATATTGTTTTTATTTGACCTAGTGACCTAATTTTTGACCCCAGATGACCCATATTCAAAGTTAACCAATATTTTATCAATGCAATCATTCTGACCAAATTTCATGAAGATCAATTGAAAAATACAGCATCTATCGCATACACAAGGTTTTCTTTTATTATACCTAGTGGCCTACTGTTTGACCCAAGATGACCCATATTTTAATTTCAGCCTAGATTTCATTAAGGTCATTTTTTTTACTTAATTTCAGGAAGATCAATTGAAAAACACAGCCTCTATCGCATATACAAGGTTTGCATTTGATTTGACCTAGTGACCTACTTTTTGACCCAAGATAATCCATATTCAAACTCGACCTTGATTTTATCAAGGCAATCATTCTGACCAAAATTCATGAAGATTAATTGAAAAACAAAGCCTCTATCGCATTCATAAGGTTTTTCTTTGATTTGACCTAGTGGCCTAGTTTTTGACCCCGGATAAACCATGTTCGAACTCTGCCTAGATATCATCAAGATTATCATTCTGAATAAAATTCATAAAGATCTAAAAAAAATACAGCCTCTATCGCATACACAAGGTTTTTCTTTGATTTGACCTAGTGACCTAGTTTTTGACCCCGGATAACCCATTTTCAAACTCGGCCTAGATTTTATCAAGCTTATCATTCTGACCAAAATTCATGAAGATTAATTGAAAAATACAGCCTCTATCGCATACAGAAGGGTATTCTTTGATTTGACCTAGTGACCTAGTTTTTGACCCAAGATGACCCATTTTCAAACTCGACCTAGATTTTATAAAGGTAATCATTCTGACCAAATATCACGAAGATCAGTTGGAAAATACAGCCTCTATCGCATACACAAGCCAAATGTTGACAGATGGCAGATGACAGACGACAGAGAGACAAACAGACGACAGACGCCGGACATAACTCACCTGAGCATTGCTCTGGCGAGCTTATAAAAGTGCTATAGCTAAGTTTGATGAAGATCTATTTGCAACTTTATGACATGAGGTTGTTTAAAGTTGTTTCTATTGTAGTTCCAGAAAATGAAAAGAGGACATAAAAATAACACTACAGAGCAAATTTGATGAAGATCAATCAAGCGGTTCGTGAATAAAAGTTGGTTAAAATCTTTTCTTATTCTAACTTTAGCAGGCCCTAAAATGACCGAGCACCCTGTGTTGAACAACTTTAGGAGAGGGCCTTACAAGGATGCACTAGACCGATTTTGATGAATATCAATGAAGAAGATCATGGGTTGAAGTCATTTAAAAATAATAATTTATCCTAGCTCAAATGGCCACTAAAATAAGCCAAGTGCCCATATTTGAACAATTTTGGCAGAACTTAGCACACGTTATAATGATGCTGCAATCCAGGTTTGATGAAGATCCGAGAAGCGGTATATGAGAATCCTCGTTTTTTCAATGCCTCGAAAGGGGCGAACCACACCCATTTGAATACTCTAATGAGGGAGGGTTTATCGAGAGGTTCAGCTGTAGTAGCACCTTAAAGGGACTAAACGCCCACCATTTGAACACTAACTCGGGAGAAGATCTTGCAATGATGTTTCAGTTTAGGTTTAATGAAGATCTATTAAGGTCAAGAAGGCGTAATTCAGGCGTAATTCAGCGCCATCTAAACGTTGCTGGAACAGCTTGTATGCTATAGATTTCATTTTTTCATCCAGCTTTTCGTGATATTTGAACAATAAAATATCTACTTGTAGTTCAGAAAAGGTGTGGATATAATTACTGCCTACCTTAAATAAATAAATAAATAAATAAGTATATCTTTTTAACGCAGAAAATAAAAAAAAAAACAATTAGGTCGGGCTACAGATGGTTTCAACATACAGCAATTCATGTTAACTTTCATCTTTTAAATGAACATTGTTAAGCATTATGTGCAATTCAGATTGTTTAGAATAATTCCCGTTCTGAAAACAAATACCCTTGACCCTTAGAAAATAGTCTCTTGTCTAACTCATCCAGTCACAAAATGCCCCCACCCCTCATGTCGGACCGAATGACACACTGGTTGAAGCGTCCGCCCGCCCATCGGGCGGTCATAGGTTTGGTGTCCGGTACAGTCACTCTACAGTCACTTTATCCGTGACTAATATTTTTCAATGACCCAGTTACAAGTAACTGTGGGGAAAGAGTTTAGTGCTTGCGAAAAGTAAAATGTTTACGAAAACGGGCGCAACCCAAACCAACCCCCCACTCCGCCCCCCAAATTATATTCCCGGCTTATTCTGACTTTTAAGTTGGTCGAAATATGCACAGTTAAGACGACGTAAAGTTAATGTTAGACGTTTAAAGTGTGCAGACAGGAAATAAATACGTTTTTGCACTTATGCATTTGATAACCATTAATTGTGTTGGGTTTACGCCGTTTCTCAACAATTATTTCACGGCGGTCTGCTAAGGAACCTGTCTTTATAGTTTCTAATCAGTAGGCAATTTTCATGTTAACTTTCATCTTTTAAATAAACATTTTCTAACATTATGTGCAATTCAGATTATTGAGAATAATTCCCGTTCTGAAAAAAAATACCCTTGACCCTTAGAAAATAGTCTCTTGTCTACCTCATCCGGTCTGCTAAGGAACCTATCTTTATAGTTTCTAATCAGTAGGCAATTTTCGTAAGAAATTGACAACTTTCACACTTCATGGAATGTTGTATCTAGTCGGGCTAAAACTAAAATCTCCGGATTCCGGGGAATATTGTATTTCACTATTTATTAAACAGCTAAAATGGATTGAAATCTACTGAAACCAATTGATAATGCAATACACGATTCAATAAAGGCTGCATATAAATCCTACAAACAGACAATGTGAACGTAACATTTTAAATGATCTTAATCTTCCCAATTTTCATAGCATCGTAGTGTAAGCCTTATTTTGCATAATTTCTACAATTCATTTTGCTGTGGTCAACTTCCGAAAGTTAGTACCCAAAAGATACATGTTTTTTCTGTTCGCCAGGAAAAATACGTTAAAATTCACCAGAAAGACCCTGATTTTAGGTTTAATCTCAAACAACTAAACAAATATTTGCCAAATTTCACCGGGCTGACTATTGCGCTACGTAACATTAGTGTTTAAGGCGGCGTATGATATCACAATGTTCATTAATACTAGTGAAAAAAAGAAGTTATTTTGCATTAATAAATATGTGTGCAACCAATCAACGACTGTAAAAATCTAAACGCTATTCATGTCAGAACTTGAATTTCTTTAATTGAAAACGTACTACAAATAATGTTTTGTCGATATACGATTTTGCAACTTGAATGCGTTAACAAGCCTTCAAAATATACCACTACCTTGCCAGATGCTTGGGAAATAAAGTTTTAGAAATAAAATTACTAAAATAATTATTTACCTGGCAATTTCTTTTCAAATTTTAGTTGACCGATCCTTTCTTTTACAACCTTCATATGGTGCGTGACATTTTCCTTCACTGCGTCAACATCCTCTTGTACTTTTCCAACATCGTTTGCTATCTCTTTCTTCACTACGTCAACATCTTTCTTTACTTCGGCAACATCTTCTATTACTTTGCCAACATCTGATACATCTTTCTTCACTTCGTCAATATCTTCTTTTACTTTGCAAAACTCCTTTGCTACATCTTTCTTCGCTTCGTTAACATCTTCTTTTACTTTGCCAACCTCTTTTGCTACATTTTTCTTCACTTCGGCAACATCTTCTTTCACTCTGCCAACCTCTTTTGCTACATCCTTCTTCACATCGACAAAATCTTCTTTTACTCTGCCAACCTCTTTTGCTACATCTTTCTTCACTTCACCAACAGCTTCTTTTACTTTGCCAACCTCTTTTGCTACATTTTTCTTCACTTTTGCTACATCTTTCTTCACTTCGACAACATCTTCTTTCACTCTGCCAACCTCTTTTGCTACATCTTTCTTCACTTCACCAACAGCTTCTTTTACTTTGCCAACCTCTTTTGATACATTTTTCTTCACATCGACAAAATCTTCTTTTACTCTGCCAACCTCTTTTGCTACATCTTTCTTCACTTCACCAACAGCTTCTTTTACTTTGCCAACCTCTTTTGCTACATTTTTCTTCACTTCGGCAACATCTTCTTTTACTTTGCCCCCCTCTTTTGCTACATCTTTCTTCTCTTCGACAACATCATCTTTTACTTTGCCAACCTCTTTTGCTACATATTTCTTCATTTTGGCAACATCTTCGTTTACTTTGTCAACCTCTTTTGCTACATTTTTCTTCACTTCGGCAACATCTTCGTTTACTTTGCTAACCTCTTTTGTTACATCTTTCTTCACTTCGACAACATCTTCTTTCACTCTGCCAACCTCTTTTGCTACATCTTTCTTCAAATCGACAAAATCTTCTTTTACTCTGCCAACCTCTTTTGCTACATCTTTCTTCACTTCACCAACAGCGCCTTTTACTTTATCAACCTCTTTTGCTACATCTTTCTTCACATCGACAGCATCTTCTTTTACTTTGATAACCTTTTTGGCTACATCTTTCTTCATTTCGTCAATATCTTCTTTTACTTCGCCAACCTCTTTTGCTACATCTTTCCTCACTATTTTAACATCTTCCTTCACGCTGTCAACTTCTTTTTTAACGTTTCCAACCTCCTTTGTTACATCTAATACGTCTTTCTTTACAAGATGTATTTCAGTTTCTAAGCCTTTCTCCGTGTTTTGCCAGTTTTGTATTTCTGTTTGTAACTTTTTCTCAGCCTCTGGATCAAGAGGACTGCACTTGTATACATGGATAAGCTGTTGCAGGTTCTGAACAGGATTAAGGAGATTCAGCCGATTGAGTACCTACAGTGAAATAATGATGGGGTTTAAGCTATGGCAGATTATTGGAAAGGGTGCATAAGATATATAAGAGGGTAGCGCTTATTTGAATATCAATGCTCTTAATGTCAAGGTCAAGGGCACAGCGTCTTAACTTTTGTACACCACACCTTAACATCTACCATAAAGTTTGGTATGCAAACGTGTAGCAATATATAGAACAAACGCTCAAATAAATGGCATGGCAGTTAATTAATAAACCAAGAGCAAATAACAGCTATATGATTAATTAAACATTAGACCATGCCTTACATGACACATACCATCGCTTTATCAGCATTCAAAGCAATGGAGAACATTACAACGCTTTATCAAATGATCATTTTGTATGGCTACATTTAAAACGTAATGTATAATGAAATATTTTCATTCTGTATGTATTTTGTTTAGAAAGAATTAAATGTATGCTTTTGTATAAACAGCATTGGTGCAATAATATAAATGGAAACTCTTTATGCGATATGTACGTGCACAATGTCAATGAAAAAAAATGGCGTCGTTCAAAATAATTTCAGAATCAGTAACCAACATTCATTTACAGCACAAACACTTTTTATTACAATTAAGATCACGTTTGAGACAGGAAATGTATTCAAAGAAGTCATCAAAATGCATTATCAATGTAGAATACTAGAAACTAAACAAGTTAAAAAAATCAAACACTGAATAAAACCTGTAGAGATTCTGGTTATGAGGTTTCTTACAATATTAAATCCAATCCTAACACATTGTATTCGCGTTTATATCCAAAAAACTTTTAGCATAATTCCAAGAATTTGTAGAAAAAAAAATCCTCACAAATAAAACGTTATAACCGATAATAAGGTTATAATAATCATAACACTTTGACTGAAACTTTAACTGATTCAAATATTTCAGCTGTTTTCAATTTTTTTTTAGCTCAAATGACAATTATCTGAAAAAAGAAAGGTTAAGTGCAAACAGTTGAACGATTAGAATCATGATCAAAACAGAGATGTTGTAAATGTATATCGCTTCTCCTCTCATTCATTTCTATCTCCAGTTATCTTCTCTCCTACGTGCCCAAAATAAGGTGGAGGTGAAGTAAATGAAGAACATATAGATACGTACCTAATAGTTCGATCTGGTGAAGAAGCTAAGTGGGAATCATATAGAAATATGGCAGTTCTTTACTAAATCAAAGTCTAGCAACTCTTGGTTTTTCCCGTTGCCATTGATTTAGTTTGTGCAAGATAGTATAAGTAAATACTTACTTATCAAAAGATCCCGTGCCATTAAATTTTCAATTCAGATTTTTTAGTTTAAACAATGTATTTGCAGCTTTTATCACCTTTACTGTCAGTTTCAAATTAATAAAAATCCAGCATTTACAGAACGCATTTTCTTTCTGGTGTAGTGCCGGTGGATAGATTTAATAAAGCTTTTTAATGGCTAGGGTCACCTAAATTCTTATTCGTAAATTTTCTTCTATATTTCGTCACCTTAGTGCAGTAAGTCAATAAGTCCTTCTTTAAATCAATGCAGTTATCTACTTTTTGCACTGAGGTGACGATTTGCTCTTTTGAGAAATGAGATGTAATATATATTCCTACAGTTACCTGTTCGATCTCCATCCATTTCTGCCTAAATATGGGCAGATGTATCCCAGTTGTCGAGGATATGTGTGATATCTAGAAGAAGACAAATATAGTGTTCCTATCACTGCTCAAACTTACTAAGACAAACGTTTAATATCATTGAGTTATCTTACAAACTGATGTATTAGATACTATATGAACAAAAGCTATACGAGTACAGCAATTCTCGACTATTCGACAGTCTTGTCATTACGGAAAGTTTATTGAAATTTCAAAATAATGAAAAAAAAAAACAACAAAAATTAGATTATCAACACCAATAGAACATAGATATATCAGAGGTAGGATTTTTTGTAGGCGAATTAGCTGCTAGAGATTTTTACTTTGTCTTTGTTTGACATTTTGAAAAACTCGCATGTCATTAGACTAACGATTTTAAAGCAAATATTAATTTATCATTGTATTATGTAACTCAATTCGAAAAAAGGATGTATCAACGGGATATATGAAAATTGATATTGCATGCGCTGTTAAACAAAACAGCACTTTGGCACATCAATGGGATATCAGTGTGGGATATCAATGCACAGAAAACCATAATAGAGCTGTTGCGCATGATATTTTAAATTACTTGTGAATATGATATAATAAATATTATTATATTAATGCACCTACATGGGATTTGCATTTATTTGGTTATTTACGTGAGGTGTAATAAGTCTGAATATAATTTGATATATAAGAAACAGGTTGTAACATTTCCTGTCCTTTGGGATCTTGAAGTCCATTCAGTATATGGGTAATAGGGTTCCGCTTATGCCGGTGCAAGGGGGCGTGAGAGGTGTTGCACTTTCCACTAACTTTCATAATCTCATAAACAGACTCAATCAAACCGAGTCTGCTATTACTTTGCTTGGATGCATTCTATGGATATCCATATAGATTTTATGTCTTTCATTTGCAATGTAATAAAAGTTAGACTTACTTCATTTCTGAACATTCTCAATCGACATATATCTGCTTCAAGCGAAGTGTCTCCTGGATGTGGTATCACATTCCATGCAAAATGTTTATTTAAACCACAACATTTCAGGTTCCGTAGCAAACATATGACAAGAGTGAGATCAAAGTCAGCTATAGTTGGGAGCTGACCACTCTGTGGATACAGCAAATCAAATTGTGTCTGAGTTATTGCTTTACTTGCCCTCAGACGATTTATTGTTCCCTTTTCATTATTCAGAAGAATATTTAGCGGGACATTTGTTCTCTTCTGATCAAATATATTCCTTACGACTGCAGTTCCTCCATCTATAATCAATGTTTGGAGTCGGAAGAGGTAAACTTGATTTTTTTGAAGTACTTGTGCTGTTGCCATATTCAAAACTCTCTAAATTGACATCTTATCAAATGAACCAGTTGTTGCATCAAACCTGTGGATATAAGCATACGCTGTACGACTATTTAATAAAAACATATTTGCAAACAATTATGCTTATATATAGATATTTGGCTTATGCATAGATATTTGCAAGTTATTATATTCACACATTGATATTTGCAAGCTATTATGATTATACATTGGTATTTGGAAGCTATTATGTTTATACATTGATATTTGCAAGCTATTATGTTTATACATTGATATTTGCAAGTTGCTTTATTTACACATTGGTATTTGCAATATATGCTCATACATTGATATCAGTAAGCTACTATCTTCAAGTATTTGTATCTGTACTCTATTTTGCTCTGACATTTATATCTGTAATTTATCAAGCTACTACAAGGATATTTATAAGAAAGTACGCGTATATATTGCTGTTTCAAGCTATTATGTTTACACATTAAAAAATAAAGCAAGTGATTAAAACATTTCCATTAAATACTAAGTTCCCTGCTTAAAAGTGTCTTATTATTTGAGCCCCGTCAAGCATAAAAGGTCCTTATCGTAATTGACACGTTTCCGAGATAAATGACGTCAAAGTCAAATGATGACGTATCAATATGGCCGCGCCCAGATGTTGACATGCATCAAGGTTAAACGGAAGGAAAAACAGAATAATGGATACATTTGAGGCAAGTGATATTTAAAATAAAAAGCATACTTTACATATATTTCTTTTAATAGAATGCTATACATGTTTATTTATTCTACCATGCTTTCTCTACTGGAATAATACAGATAAAACTTTTTTAATATCGAGTTATTCGCATCAAGCAGATTTGTTTAAAATATGCCAATGGCAATGTTTACCTGTTAGCATGGACTTATATGACTATAACATGATATTATCTGTTGTAGGTAGGTTGTTTTAAATGCGCAAAGTAAGAAAAACAATTGTTTAAACATAAAACTAAAGATAGATCTGCAGGTTTTAAATTTTTGTTCCAAGTAATTTTCATAGGCATGACGTTTGTTTTCCATCTAGATCTGTTATAAAGAAATGGTAATTAACCGCGGCATTAGTTTTGGTATGTTGAAAGTAATATTCTTAGAAAACTGTGGAATTTAAAATCGATGCTACCGATTTATTTTATTGTTTAACGTGGGAATTAAATAATCTAGATATTAAAGACATTTAAAGTCAAAGTCCTACGTGGCGCCAAGGTTAAGCGGGGAATTTGTAAGCCAGAGGTCTAGAGTTCGATCCCTGTTGGTGGAAACTTTTTTTTTCTTTTTTTTTTATTAAATATAAGATAAGGTACCAACATTAAAACTTTTAATTAAATTTTTTATTTTCTTGTGTTTGTGCAGGAATTGGATGACTTGCTTTCGGTGTTTGGATTAGGCGAACCACCCACACATGCCTCACAAGATCAGTCTTCCGGTAGAACATCGCCGACTTTTGCTACTGAAACCTCACTAGAAGAGCGTGTTAACCGTTTCTTTATAGCAGTGGCGGTTACAGAAGAGGCTTGCCAAGCAGACGACACAGAGGATCAACATGACGACCATGTCCCTGTGACCAATGAATATGATCCTCAGAGTGATATAGATGACGTCTCAACTAAAATAAATACAGGTTGTCCTTGCAAAAGGAATTGTTATCTGAACTTTACTGTGGACCGAATTCAGACGCATATTCTTAGTCTACGAGAGATGTCCAAGAATGAAAAAGAAATGCTTCTAATGGGGACATTAAAACGGATAGGTGACAATTCCAGATGTAAAAATAAAGAAAGAACGCTACAAAGATATGACTATTATTTCGATGGCAAAAAGATCTGTCAAGAAGCATTTTCATTTATATTTGACACTAAACATAAGACCCTAAGAAACATTTTGGCACACATGAAAGAACATGGAACGGAACCGCGCGTTCATGGTCACACAGGCAGACGAGCACCAAATGCGTTTGCGCCAGACGTAATTAGAAATGCAATCCAATTTCTAATCAACTACGCAAGTGAAGTCGGCCTTCCCCAGCCGGTAGCTCCCAGAGGTCGCAGTGATGAACCTCCAATATATTTGCCGTCGTCGGACACAAAGCTTTCAATCCATCAACAGTACAAAGAGGTGTGCATAGAGAATGACAAACTATACGTTGGTTTAACAACATTCAAAGACCTGTGGTCAACATGTGTTCCGCATATAAAGATAAGTTCACCAATAGAAGATGTGTGTCGCACTTGCGAAGATTTTAGACAAGAAATTAAACTTGCTATGAGTGAAGATGATAAGTTGTCGGCGACAGGAAGATATCAATCACATATTCTACAAGCTAGAAAGGAGAGGGACGTGTACAAGAAATGTGTAGAAAGGTCAGCTGAAATGTTTAGGAAAAGACAAGAACTTGGTCCATCTGCGGGAGACGATTTTTCAATGGACGATATACATTATACATTTGACTTTTCCCAGTACGTCAAATTGCCACATCACTCCAGAGAAAAGGGGCCGACATATTTTATTCAGCCCGTCAAGGTACAGATATTTGGTTTCCGGGTAGATGGTTGCTGTCAGTACAACTACCTAATCAGTGAGAACGAAACATTAGGTAATTATGTATTTGGTATTTGTGCGTGCGAGCGTGCGCGTGTTTCCATTATTACTTTAGTAACCATCTGCACTTGCTTATAAAAGAATTTATTTTATATTCGAAAACTCGATATCATACCCTTAGATACACTTTTACAATGCATTGGTTTTGTCAGAACAGACGGTAATTTTGATAATATTCTAAAATGAATGATTTCAACAAAGTATAGTGTGCTAATGTGTAATAAGTCATCAACATATTGCAGGTCGTGATGGACAGCTGGCTCACGGACCAGATTCAGTTATTTCCATGTTAGACCATGCTTTCCATTCATACGGATCTGGTGAGAACGACTGTAGCATTCATGCTGACAATTGTTTCGGTAAGTAAGCTTGATGATTATTCTTCTAATTTTATTATGTTTTGTACTGTTCGCTGCTTTCCTAAATGACTATTTAAATGAGTAGTGTATTCATCATAAAAATAATAATCTACTCGTATGCGCAAACTCAAGTTTGTACAAGTTAAACGAAGTTCAGCAGAACAATTCTGGTTTATCTATGTTAGGTGCAACAGTACTAAAAGTGAAATAATTACGTCATAAAAATATAGTAATTTGCCTTGATTCAGAAGTCACATGTAACGATATAAGAACGATTTCGGGCATTTAGCCCTGAATGCTCTTTAAACGTATGGGAATACTATGATCGTAAATGCCAAGGAAAAAGTGTAAGACACGGCTTATTGTTTGGAAATCAATAAAATTTGTTTTGTAAACTTTTGTCTTGTTCCATGAACTTTAGTCCCAACTAGTGTGTTTAGAAACTTGTTTAATGTTTATTTATTTAGTATTGCACGCGATTGTCGGCCGATAGTGATACTTACACGTAATTAATATTTTGTGCATCTTCAACAGGTCAAAACAAGAATCGTTACGTTCTGGCGTATTTTGCCTGGAGAATCATGGTTGGAAAACACAGAAATATTACATACATGATGCAGATTCCCGGACATACTCGGTATGGTTAAGATAACACGTTTCATATGCGTTACATATCTATGCTCTTTATCATTTTACTATCAGAACATCTTTTCATGCGAAAATCTGCTTGAGTCGGAAATTAAAAATGACAAATTATGTCGTCTGCTGCGTACGTAAGTTCCTTCAAACGACCTGTCGTAATCACAGTCACTTTCTTTCATTCATTGATATTCCAGATGTAATGCTAGCAACTTGCATGTAATATTTACGTGTCTACTGTTTTGCAAATTTAAAACACTATGGGTCATTATAAGACAAAATCCTGTCATTACCGGATATGCAGACATTAAGAGATGAAGTTCGGATTATCCTATGTACATAAAAGACTATGTCAGTACCTGCTTGATAAATATATATAAAAAGTAATAACTTTAACGCTTTTCTATCGACTTAAACTTACTTTATTGTCATTTCACAGGTGCTTGATTGATGCGGGATTTGGAAACATTAAAAAGTTATACCGGAGAACAGACTGTGACACACCGCAACATATAGCTGAAGTAGTTGGAAAGTCGTCAGTCAGCAACTTTCCTGTAGCCTATGGTGCAGACGGATGGATATGGCGGGCGTGGAAAGTATTTCTGTCAGACAGATTTAAAAAAGTTCCGAACATATCAAAATACCACAGTTTCAGATTCACCATTGAACAACCCGGCGTCGTCTATATGAAAGAAAACGCAGACGATATAGATGAAATCCGATTCATCATCTGTAAAACGCATTACCTACCAATGGATGTCACCGATATTCCGGACGTACTGCCACCTGGCGGATTGAGCAAGAGAGACAGGAATACTTGTTCCGGCACGTGAGACCACTTGTTAGGCAACCATTTCAGGACATACTTTGCCCGATTCCTACTCAGACGGAATAGAGTCGATTAGTGTTTAGTTTAATGCCAGTATAGGTAATAGACGATTTTTTGAAACGACGTGACAATTTAGAGTATTGCACAAAACTTTAAACGTTACCATGGAAACATATAATAAATTATTAAAGCAGCTATTAAAATTCATCGGAAAGTGTTATAATTGAAGATTATTTCTGACAACTTATTCAGAATGAACTCAACTTTTATGTTTACGTACCCGTTTTAAGAAGCATTATATGAACGTTAAAAACAAAAACTACTGTGTTATTGTTTAATATTTTCCAAAACCTGTGTAACTATCGTATGCAGTAAGTAAGCAGACGTTCTTTCTAGTAACGGAACTTTAGTGATTTGCGTAACATATTCAATAATCGTACTGAATTTGAAATGTTCCGAAGGTCATTCCTTGAAAGTCACATTTTAGCGATTTTTAGGAAACAATATCATACCATAGTGTTACCATGGAAACGATAAATTCTTGGTAGTAACTATTTGCTATTATTCTGTAAAACCTGTGTGGAAGGGAAAGTTTCAAGTACAATTGCCTTTATAGAATCAATGAAAAGGAAACAGCTAATGAAATTCGAGTTGAAAAATATTTCATATATGATTAATGTTCATTACCACTGATTGTTCTTCATACTTCACTAGGCCTATATTGTTTTCTATACTTTGTTGTTTAAGTAATAGCTTGATGGGATTGACTGAACAAAAAGGACATGTTTATGAATTTTAGCGGTTTCTAAATATCACGTGCAGAAGTATTAATTAGTAGCTATTTCGAGCCTTTTTAAAATATAATTTTCGCTACTATATTTTAAAAAGAAAACAGTTGCCATGGAAACAGTAGCTATTGATTCTGATCATTCTGTGTTTTACTCGAATGTTCAGTTTACATGACAAAGAGTGTACAAGTCAATAATTTAATAATATAAATATATATATATGTATTATTACGCATATAGAGAAACCGATTGAAAGTTATGATAAAACTGATTCATCAACTTCTAAATGCGATATCCAAAACCTATGTTTTCCTGTTAAAAGGAAATTATTTTACATGAAACACATATTTATGCAAAATATATCATTTTCAATGTATTTGGGTGTCTTTTTTTTAGTGTGAGCATTTCTTCTCGATTTTAATATCATTGATCTCCTAAAAAGAATTTAATTTGTTAATTTTGTTATTCGTTGCTATGACAACGAAAATTATAATAATTTTTATTCCAGTTGCATCTTATAGATTAAAAGCATCATTTGTGTATATGCTGCCGAATATTCAAATAGTTGATTCTTACTTTTTAACTGCAGATAATAAGCTGATGAACTCTGTATACTGTTCAAAATAAATAACTCCGAATGAGTACTTATTGTTGCTTTTTTGTTTTATTATATCATGTCACAAAATATAGCATATTTCCATAATTACTGAAGATAAACAACTGAAATTTCGGTTTCTGATACAAAATTAAGCGTTCTTTCAGAAAATGGAAAAAATTAAAAAACATAAAAAAATACCATAAGGACCTTTTATGCTTGACGGGGCTCATTTCAACCGCAGTATAAACTTATACAATACTATGCACAATCTTTAGGTTGAAATTTACCTCTACAATTGCTGATTGCATTTATCATTACATCTACAAATTCAAATAAATATTTTTGATATCAATTCATTTCTATGTTTTTGGAATAATTATAGAAAAAAAAACGTAATGAAATACCTATCGTATTAAAACAAAATAATTCTGAAAAAGATATGACTTAGGCAGGCTGGCGGATTATACATCAGAAAACAGTTGCGTGTAGGCAAATGTTGAAAATAAAAAAGCTCACTGACAGATCGGCGCAACAGAGTTTAGTGTTTCATCAGTACTACAAGAATACTATATGAAAAGATATTATCTGTTCGTATGAAGTGTTGAAAATGCATTTAATGCTAAGAAACATTATCCCAAGTGTAATCACGAATACTTTTTATTAATTCATTTGACATGCATTCGTTATGATCACGCCTTGGGCCGCTGCTGCCTTAGAAACGATAAATAAAGATTGCTCATATAAGGAAATTTTAAATTTAAGAATGCATATTCAATCAATTCTGTCATAATTTTAAATTTTAACAATACAGAATCGGAAATAAAAATTGATCAAATAATTTACAGTCAATTTATTCTATTCCGCCATATTTTAAAACTTCAACCAAACAGAACCGGAAATTAAAATTTAAAAGCATTCTTCCAGGTATTGGTAACATTCTACCAATTTAATTCCTTATTTATTTCATATTAATAACAAAACATTCAGACCTCATTTTCCGCACTTTAGAGCATTTCAATGATATGAAAACCATATATGGTCATTTAGTGTGACATGTCTTCTTATCAAAAGTAGAAAAATATTGACATGTTATGTTGTATATAAGAAAAATAATCTGTTCTGAGAAACATCACCCTCTAAAAATGCCCCCATGAAAACAGCCGTTTAGCAGTTACGCGTAGGTAGACATTCATATTGGAAAATTAGACCTATCGATTTTTTCACACGAGTGAAAATATTTTATATAGCGCAAAGAAGGAACCCTTTACTTTATTTAAATTCATGGAAAAAATATTATAGGTATTTTAGCTTTGCAGCGGATGTGATAATATTCAATGCATTGTCTTTCTTATGAACATTTTATTTTAAAAATGAATTTAAAAGAAAATGGTCTTTCTTGCGTATACTTTATGTCTGTCTATTTACAATTAGAAATATAGTAAAATATGGATAATTTGCTGAAATTTCTTCTGTTTAACAAAGAATAAATAGATTCTTATGTGTGCTTAAAGACCTTTTCAAACGACTTAGTAATCTATATTCATTTAGATATTGTTTCATACCAATTTCAGTCTTTTTTAAGCATTTTACAGATGGTTTTTTTTCCTTATCGGAAAGACTCGAACATTCTCGTATGTTTCCGTCAATTCTTACGGAATTTAAGCTCCTTAAGCTCCTTAACGGTAAAGACTGATATCTTCTCACCCGCTTAACAGCACACATGTACGGATTTATAAATTAGTGGACGCTCCATAATATGATTTGTTTACAGCCAATAGTCAATTTTAAACAGCTTGAGGATAGAAGTTCAAAATTTAAAAAAGAAACGTTGAAATTTTAGGCGGCATATTTTGGGCAAGTTAGAAGTAGAAAATCAAAATTCAAATTTTGAAAGGATGATGTTGAATTTCGCTTACATTGAATTTCGCACAGACTAGGAAATCGAAATTAAAATAAAAAAGAATTCGTCGAATTTCGAGGTAGAATTGAAATTAGATCCAGCAGGATGACAGAAATTCAAATATTTTGAGGGGAGCGGTCGTCCAGTGAATAATTTATCGGCCGCTCAACCAAGGGGTCGTGGGTTCGAGCATCCGTGAAAGGGGTCACGACCATGACTTCTCATATGACACCAGTACTAGGTTTTCCCGGAAGCTGGCTGTTTAAAAGATAGTTTCACATTTGATACCAGTTTTAAATTCGATTGCTTTGAAAATTCGAGCATGTTTGAAATATAATACCGAGAATAATCTATTTAGATCTTTAACCAGGAGCTGTGTTCAATAAGCACTTGATGCCCCCGGTGGCATCCTTGTCGATACAAAGCAGCCCAAGTCCAAAACGAGGTTAAGTTCAAGGTCAAGGTCAAACTGAGGTCAGGTGATGTCTGAAGATGAGGAATGGTCACAGGTTACATCTGCATTTTTATCAAGTCATTCTAGTAAGGGTATTGATGCTAGACGAAACGGTCCCATTTGGTTAACCTCGTACGGATGGATGGACGGACGGACGAACGGGCGGGTGGACGGACAGGAAATCATCATATGCCTCCCGCATCAGTAGATGTCGGGGGCATAAAATGTTGAATTTTGATATATCCGATCTTGCACGATTTTTAATCTTTGAATCTTGAGCAGATCGCAGTTTCAGTATTATACTGAAATTTAGCTTTTCAAAAGTACGATTTTCGAGATGGCTCGACACTAATTGTTTGCTCGATATTTGACTTTTTCATTTCAATATCAATCTTGGAACAGGCTGTTCATTTAATACGAGATCAAAATTTGGCTTTTGGAATATTATAAATTTCGATCATTGAGCTGGCCCGAAATTAAAAGCTATCTTGCAATTTGACGTTTTTCAATCTTCAGGTGTACTTAGGATCAAAATTCGATAAGTTATGAAGTTGAATTTTGATCTTCGAGCTGGCATAAAATTCTAAGGTAGTTGGACACTGCTCACGACATAATAATAAGTGTGCAGTTATTTGATTACATAAAAAAACTACTTAAAATCTTTATTCATAATCATGAACATCAAAGAAAGTATAATAAAAGCGAGTTTCCATCTGATTGTAAGAAAGTAGAAATTACTTTTGGAGAGTCATTGTTTGGTTTTATAATAATGTGTTTGTTGAGAATACCGTTATAAATAGTATTCTGATTAAACAACCATTTAGGTTTTCTATTTTCTAATCTATCTGGCGGAGAAGTGGTAGTCATCGGCCTGAAATACGGAGTAGGCCGAAAACTAGCAAACAGTCCCGACAGCCGATTTACCTGGCCAAACGTATTATCGGTTTTTATGGTGATTTTCACGATGGGTTTAATTTTCCCATATGTTTCGCAAGGAATAAAACTTATTCCAAGAAATTTACAATGAAAATGGTCTAGATCTATTTTCAATACTATAAGCAATAAACAAAAGCCAAAAATTTAACTGTCACCTCCTCATGTCACTCATTATACCAGATTTCATCCATAGCATGGAACTACATTTTGGACTACTTCACATGTAACACTGAGTAGTCACTTCCGGTTTGGTGTATGTAATCCGTTCTTAAAGAAACATTTTTCATACTCAAAATGTGTTATTTTCACTTAAATTGTACCAGTAACCTAAATGTATGAAAAAAAATACCAGTTTCAGTTTGATACAATCAATTTTCAAGGTTTTATGGCTTTTTCAGTAACGTATGCTAGTGTGCCAAATTTCCTGGAAAAAAGCTGTCGCGACATCATTTTTGACCACATTTCCTTGCTTGAGCTTATTTTTGCCATATTTTATCAGGTTTTACCATAAACTGCACTCAAATCACACACTGTTACTGTAAAATATACTCAAACTCACCCCTGTCACATAAAACTTACCAATATTTAGTCAATAAATATGCATTTTTTGAAAAAAATACACCCAAAACAGTGATTTTGAAATATTTTTAGTTTTTCTTCTTTTTCTCTGCTAAATTGCACTGAAATTGTCATTTTCTATCATAATCTGTCCAAACTAGCCTGTTTACAGCCACATCTAAACAAGTTTCAATTTTTACCCCTGCACAACTTATAGGTTACATTCTACCAATTTAATTCCTTATTTATTTCATATTAATAACAAAACATTCAGACCTCATTTTCAGCACTTTAGAGCATTTCAATGATATGAAAACCATATATGGTCATTTAGTATAACATGTCTTCTTATCAAAAGTAGAAAAATATTGACATGTTATGTTGTATATAAGAAAAATAATCTGTTCTGAGAAACATCACCCTCTAAAAATGCCCCCATGAAAACAGCCGTTTAGCAGTTACGTGTAGGTAGACATTTATCGCAAAGAATAAAACTTATTCCAAGAATTTTACAATGAAAATGGTCTAGATCTATTCTCAATACTATAAGCAATATACATAAGCCAAAAATTTAACTGTCACCTCCTCATGTCACTCATTATACCAGATTTCATCCATAGCATGGAACTAGATTTTGGACTACTTGACATGTAACACTGAGTAGTCACTTCCGGTTTGGTGTAATCCGTCCTATTTGAAACGGTGCGCAGCTAACCTAAATTATGTGCCTGGATTTTGTACCAGTACTATCCTATTCTCTGCGAGTAATTGATAACTTTTCAACACAGACTGTATATGTAAAATACTTAAACGATGAAGTTCTCTCCAATTCTCTCCTACTGTAAAATCTGGTAAATAATCGAATATTCGAATATAAGGTAAAATTAACAAATATTGGCACTTTCAGGGGTCAATCAGGGGCGGTAACTCTGGAACCAATGATTTGACCTGCCGGATTCATCATGGAATCCAAGATATATTGTTGTTAAAGAGAGATTTTGCAAGTTTGTATGAAATCAAACCATATACGAAATCTCTATATGGCTGCCAAAGCCAAAAGAGCAATGTTTGGCCATAACTCTAGAACCTTTGATGGAATGTGGCCAGTTTTCTAAAAGAACCGAGATTATGCCAATACAAGATGCATGCAAGTTTTATTGAATCAGTTGCAAAATGTGCTTTCCATCTTGCTTACAAGCCAAAAATAGCAAATTTCGGCCCTTTAGTTTATACTCAAGCTTATTGGAACCACTCTCGAGTCCGCTTCAAGGAAAAACCAGTATACTGATGTCATATGAGAAGTCGTGGTCGTGACCGCAGTGGGGCTCGAACCCACGACCCCTGGACTGAGCGGCCGGCACCTTATCCACTAGATCGCCGATCCCCTTTAAGGGGCCACAACTCTAGAAACCATAATGGGATCTAGCTTTTTTTATTTTAAAGAAACCGGGATATTATGCCAATGCAAGTTTTATTTAAATCAATTAAAAAATGAGGTCTATATCCTGTTCACAAGCCAAAAATAGGAAATTTCGACATAACTTTTTAAGGTGCCATAATTTTCGAACCCACAGTGGGATCTGGTCAGTTTTCAGGAACTGAGGTATAATGTTACATTTATTTCTTTACAAATGGCATTCTTATTTAAAGGGGGGCAACCCATTTAGAACATTTTAGGTATCCAACTCTGTGGGACAGAAAAGTTAAACATGTATTGGACAGATAAGTTGTGTGTCAAGATGCTGTTCATTCGCTAAAAAATCTGTTGTTTTGTGATATACTGCTAAACCGTAACAATTACTTTCATATTTATCTTTTTGGAGCGGGTTTTTGATAACAGAGAAAATATTCCACTTTTGTAATGAGCCCACGGAAGGCCGGTGTGTCATGCTTATTTCCAAATGCTCAAATGTCGTAGTAGGATGTCGTGCGCATGAGATAAGATAATGTGCACTCGAGATGAGATGTCTTAAGCACGAGATAAGATGTCCAGCTCTCGAGATTACATTTCCAGGGCACGAGATAAGACGTCGTGTGTACGAGATGAGATGTCGGGCGCATGAGATAAGATGTCGTGCGCACAAGATATTTCACTCTTTAATAATTGCTTGTTTTGATCCAATTATTACAAAAACACAACGAGAAGCTCATTACTAATTCAGCGTTATATATTACTGATTTCATCAAACGTTTAGTACTGTGAAACAAATTCAATGTCAGGTTCTATGATTCTTATTCAACGCGTTTTACTACTAAGCTATTCCAGCGCTACGTAAATAGAATTTAATCAGCGTTATGTACTTCGAAACATTAGGTATTATAAATATTATTCAAATCTAGGTACTACGAATTATGGAACTCATCAAAGCAAAGTTCTATAAAACTAATTTAACGTTGTGTCCTATGGAACTAATTCAACTTAGGTATTGCGGAACTAATTCAACGTTATGTACAATGGAACTTATTCAATGTTAGATGTCATAAAACTAATTCAACGTTGATAACTACGGAACTACTTTAATTAACTATAAATAAATAAATAAATAAATAAATAGCAGACACGCGCATTGTCAAACATGTAGGATATGTCTGCTCTACACCGTACCATCGTACTTTCGTTCCAGTTATTTTTTCAAATACAGCGTCCCTAATGGAAAAATGTATAGAAGTTTTGATATCTAGTATCACATTGATTGTTTAATTATCAAACTTATGACTGCCAAGACTCTTTATAGTATTATACAAAAAACAATTTCGAATAACATTTTGCCATTCTGTTATTGTACAGACTCCATAATGACCAAAAAAGTATGTATTACAAATTACCAATATTATATTCATGTTAGAAGTAAAGAAGTACTATTGCAGCGATTCCAGACAATATCTGATCTGATACGTTAACTTGATTAATATTAGCTCACTGAGAAATAGTTCACCAAAGCACAACCCCCTTTTAAGATAGTTTCTTAAATCATTAATCACACAAGGTTTTATATTTTAATAGTTTGTTCTCATCGTTTTTAGAGCTTTTCTATTAAAATGATTCTGCATTCATAACGCACAATGCTGTTTTCTAATTTAATGTATATAGTTTTGCTAAAACATATTTTATAAATTAAAATTCATTCTTGCCTGTGGGAACTAAGGCGAAACAAATACAATATCTGCAATAACACCATTCAACCGCTTAATCAATTAATAAATTACGATGTAATTAATGAATTTGTTTTCGAAACCAGATAAGATCTTACAGTAAAAGTAGTTACTAAGATATTTATAGGTGTGTATACTACGGTAGCTTTTAAATATCATATTTTTGAAGGCTGATCCTTTTCATGATATGAAATTATTGCACTTGTAATGCATTTTGACAAGTCCTTCTAAATCAGCAGGCAATAGGACTAGACGGGAGACTGATGTAGGTACTGCAACCGCGTGGCGGCTTCAATTTGAACATATATGACTTCTGAAATTCATGAAACCATCACAAAACATTATTAAGTTAAGGAATTGGACAGAAAGCTATTGTAGCTTACGATTGTCCTCGGGCCAGTGAGGCAGCTTCGGCGGAGATAGGGCAATTGAAGAAATATTAACAAACTGGCTTTCATTCATGCAGTTTGGTGAACTACTTTTTAGTACTTCTTCTGGAAGTTTTATTAGTAGTTATGGAAAATAAAGTAGAAGGGCGTTACACAGCGTTTTTAGCTTCTATCGAGCCTTAAATCGGGTTATTAAAGTATTACACTCGCCAAAAAATATTTTCCTCTGAATTGAAAATTATCAAAAACAGACTAAATAGATGTAACTAAAGTCACCTTAGCTAAGCGCGTCTATTCCCTTTGATTGTGCCTCAGAAAGCTATAATCCATTGTCTGTTTAATAAATGTGTTCATCAATGTCTTCATATAATCACAACACTTAAACTGTCCACGTGCTAACGCACGTTGCAATATTATAATATAAGGCAATGAATTGTCGCAGCCCGAGTGATATAATAATACGCATCTGAACAAGATATATCACGTTACCAAGTGCACCGCTAAGCCGTTTGACGCTATGACGTATTTATTGTAACGTCAGAAAAAAAAATTGTTGTATTATTATTCACTGTTTTCAGCCTTCTTTGTTGAATAGGAAAATGAATCGGTTCGTGTTAATTAAATTGTCGATTTTGTTTAATTTAACATTTGTGATTATACACGCAGGGTATAAATGTAATAAAAGTAGAACGCATTCCGATTAATTGTTTTATGTGTTAAATAAAGATAAATTTAGAATATTTGTTAATACATTAAAGAGGAATATGTTGTGAGAAATGCAGAAGTATATATATCTCATACTGTTAAAGTGGTATTTATTTATTCTGTTCATACTGCCATCAAAAATACGTGTTAGTATACAGATATAACATACAAAATGAAAACTACTGAACACAAACATCCGTAACATTGCGGTTACGACCCGTGACTTGCCTCTCCAGCAAACAAGAAGATTTAGGCCTAAAAAAAATCTAAATTCTTTGTTTCTGGTAACATGCTAAAAAATAGGGTAGGTAGGTCTGATTTTTTTTTTTTTTTTTTTTGATTTTTTATTAAGGGAGACTTTTCTGAAATCATTTTGTGTCAAAAATGAATGCAAATAAGGGCGCAATGTCTTTAGATCATCAACAAGTTGATTTCTAACATCACTGGCCATGTTTAAAGCATAAAAAGTGTAGTTTTGCAACATTTTATTAAAAAGTTTTTAAAAAATCTCCAAGGCCATAAAAACATATAGGGTCGGGCCAAAAATTTAGGGTAGGTTGAGATACCGGAACAAACATTTTTTCACGCCTTATTGTATTTCGCCTTTTGATAACATTACAGCTCCTGAATAAAAAAAACCTGATAACATAAACAGTCGTGCCGACTGTGAAGTTTAGTTTTCAAGGTACTTACACATATAATAAGTGAAAAAGTGAAACTAGAAGATGCTTTTGTAAAAAAGCGCATGTCTCCCCCAATGCAAAGTCGTATAGGCAAAAAGTCAATAGGGGTCAGGAGCGAAAGTCAAAGAGACACTGATGGCTGGCTGCAATAGGGATCATCTACTTGGCATGTCCAGTCATCCCGCTAAGTTTCAACACTCTTCGCCTAGTGGTTCTCAAGTCACTATTCAGGCTCCTGTGACCTTGACCTTTGAACAAGTGACCCCAAAATAAATAGGGGTCATCTACTCTGCATGTCCAATCATCCTATTAAGTTTCAACATTCTAGGTCAAGTGGCTCTCAAGTTATTTTCCGGAAATGATTTTACATGATCAGGCCCTTATGACCTTCACCTTTAACAGTCTGACCAAAAAATCAATAGGGGTCATCTACTCTGCAAGTTCAATCATCCTATGAAGTTTCAACATTTTGGGTCAAGGGGTTCTCAAGGTATTGATCGGAAATTATTTTCTATGTTCAGTCTCCTATGACCTTGACCTTTAAGAGTGACCCCAAAATTGATAGAAATCATCTACTCTGCATGTTCAATCATCCTATGAAGTTTCAACATTCTGGATCAAGAGGTTCTCAAGTTATTGATCGGAAATGGTTTTCAATGTTCAGGCCCCTGTGACCTTGACCTTTAACGGAGTGACCCCAAAAGCAATAGGGGTCATTTACTCTGCATGACTAATCATTCTATGAAGTTTCAACATTCTGGGTCGAGTGGTTCTCAAGTTACTGACCGGAAATTGTTTTCCATGTTTAGGCCCCTGTGACATTGACCTTTAACAGAGTGACCCCAAAATTAATTGGAGTCATTAACACTGCATGTCCAATTATCCTATGAAGTTTTAACATTCTGGGCTAAGAAGTTCTCAAGTTATTGATCGGAAACGGTTTTCCATGTTCAGGCCCCTGTTACCTTGCCCTTTAACAAAGTAACCCCAAAATCGATAGGGGTCTACTCTGCATGATCAATCACCCTATTAAGTTTCAACATTCTGGGTCAAGTGGTTCAAGTTACTGACCGGAAATGGTTTTTAACGTTTAGGCTTCTGTGACCTTGACCTTTAACAGAGTGACCCTAAAATCAATAGAGGTCATCTACATTGCATGTTCAATCATCTTATGAAGTTTCAACAATCTGGGTCAAGTGGTACTCAAGTTATTGATCGGAAATGGTTTTCAATGTTCAGGCCCCTGTGACCTTGACCTTTAACGGAGTGACCCCAAAAAGAATAGGGGTCATTTACTCTATATGAGCAATCATCCTATGAAGTTTCAACATTCTGGGCTAAGTGGTTCTCTAGTTATTGATCGGAAATGGTTTTCAATGTTCAGGCCACTGTGACCTTGACCTTTGATGGAGTGACCCCAAAAACAATAGGGGTCGTCTACTCCAGCAGCCCTACAATCCTATGAAGTTTGAAGGTTCTAGATTAAATCGTTATCCAGTTATTGATCGGAAATGAAGTGTGACGTACGTATGTACGGACGGACGGACATGGCAAAAACAATATGCCTTCCCCAGAGGGGGTGGGGTGGTGGGGGAAAGATATAATGAGTACTCCAAATTTATAGACATAAGGTTTTTGAACAATATTTTTATAAATAACCAAAATAGTGTGCAGAAAGTAATTAACTGCTACAACGCTATTGAAACAAGAGCTCGTCGAACACGAAATGCCCCCCCTTGATGCATTTAATAATTGCACAAGGAACAGAAATTATATGCTCACTGTATTATATAAAACAAAAGTTCTACTATTCTGGTTTAATCTGACCTTGACCTTTAACCTATTAACCTAACAAGAGATTACAGAGTGATCCTGGCTCCATCCGCTGAGCCATTTTTGAATGTTTCAAATTTCAAGACTAGCTCAAGGTCAAAATCAATGTCAAATTTCATTTCGGTACAAAACAATGTGTATGTGGTCCAAATTTGAAAGCTACCAAATATCAAAGCCCTAGGCCCTATGGTTTTGGACAAGAAGATCAGAAACCGTTTTAACTGTTCCTTGTTTGTGACCTTGTGACCTTGACCTTTGACCTAATGACCTCAAAGTCAATAGGGGTCATCTGCTAGTCATGGCCAAACTATCAATTTTCCTGACACTAGGCCCAAGCATTCTAGAGTTATTGCCTAGGAGCCATTTTACTGTTTCTGGTCACTGTGACCTTGACCTTTGACATACTGACCTCAAAATCAATAGGAGGTCATCTGCTGGTCATGACCAACCTTCTTATCAACTTTCGTGACCCTAGGCCTCAGCGTTCTTGAGTTATCATCTGGATACCGTTTTACTGTTCAGGGTCACTGTGACCTTGACCTTTAACATACTGACCTCAAAATCAATAGGGGTCATCTGCTGATCATTACCAACCTATCTATCAACTTTCATGATCCTAGGCCCAAGTGTTTTTGAGTTATCATCCGGAAACCGTTTCACAATTCAGGGTCACTGTGACATTGACCTTTGACATACAGACCTCAAAATCAATAGGGGTCATCTGCTGGTGATGACCAATCTCCCTATCAACTTTCATGATCCTAGGCCCAAGTGTTCTTGAGTTATCATCCGGAAACCGTTTTACTATTCAGGGTCACTGTGACCTTGACCTTTGACATACAGACCTCAAAATCAATAGGGGTCATCTGCTTGTGATGACCAACCTCCCTATCAACTTTCATGATCCTAGGCCCAAGCGTTCTTGAGTTATCATCCGGAAACGGATTGGTCTACATTCCGACCGACCGACCGACCGACATCTGCAAAACAATATACCCCTCCTTCTTCGAAGGGGGGCATAATAATGCAGAAAAAATGACATTCTTCTTGCATTTGTATCATTATCTAACTTGTATTCTCATATACTATACCAGTTTTTTAAGTGTCATAATGGTACCTATTCCTTTAAAATAGGCTCTGTTATTGGAGGGGGGATAACAGCATCGGTATGATCTCCACTGGTTATTTCCCTTTTACGGTAAATATGTAGTTTATAATTAATTAACACATTCACCGCATTGCCTCTTCAGCAAACAACGGGTTAGAAAATGATACCCATCCTTCTCCACCTAGAAGGCTTCTCTTGCAATTTCAAGCAACATTTGAAAAATAAAATATCTTATTGTTCCGGTAACTGCCCGTCTGTTAATAACTTAGTTACTGTTGTAAAAGTTTTAAACGGCAAAAAATCTGGCCAAAATCATGTTTATGCCAAAACAAATGGTTACTCCTTGTCACATCAAAGACAAAGCAGAAATACATTACTATCTAACTCTGTGAAGATGCAAATATATATAAATTGTTATGGTAAATTTGGGAAAGCTTGTTTGGGAAACATTGCTGCTGCTGTTTCTCTTTCTTTTCTTGAGAGACTCAACAACATGCCTTTATACAAAGCGGAACATGTTTTCTTTGTCGACAGTCTTGAATGTGAAAAGAATGAGTACCTTCTTAGATGTGTGCAAACAGCGTCAGACTTTATCAATAATGTCACACTGTGTAATTTGTCAAATAGACATTAGGGTTGCTAGTAGTCGCCACACCCGTTGCTAGCAACCATACTCAAATATGTACTTCTTATGTGCTAAGTGACAATCAGGGTCAAGATATCTTGGCGGCGACCAACGCTTCATAATTAAGCCGTGTCAGTTTGAAAATCTTGAATAAATAATCAAATATAATTAATAACAATGTTAATAAATGCTTTGTTAACACGAATATATGTTTGGTTATTGGTTTTATAATGCAGGTCCGTAGCACTTGTCGTCATGGTAACTGGGTCAATGTCATTTTCCGTAAGTGTTTCATATTATACGGAAAGATAGTGACATTTCCTGGTCGGTCGTTTTTTTTTGTCTCCCTGTCTATCTGCCTCTCCAATAAATTCATTGTATGACAAACTTGGTGGAAATTAACATGTTGAAAAAAAAAACAACAAGCTGTTGGCGAGTAGCTTTAATTAAAATGCAGTTGTTGCTTTTAGAAGATTACTTTCGATTGACGCCATTTTATGTAAATAACATCTCATCAGTTGAGGTGACCCATGGTATTATGCACTAATTTTGTTTATATGTAAAGTTGTTTTATGCAAATACATGCATGGTGAACGTAAATATTGGTTTGGAATGAACATATAGCCCTGTATTTGTAATTCAACTTTCAAAAATTTATTTCGCCCAAGAAATTCAAAGTTCTTTTTTTAAGAACTGAGTTTAATAAAAAGGTTTCAATTTATTACCCAAAGTAGAAGTTACATACAACATATTATGTACATATCAAATCAATGCAAGGTTTGCAAAGAAAACGTAAACGTTAAAATGTCACACTTGAACAAACTACATGCATATACCCTTGACATTGAATAGCTAGAATAGTTAGTTTGATAACTATATATGGAGTTATTTTGTTTGATCTGTAGGTCATAAAATAAACCGTCTGCCTTGAAAGGTGATATTGTCGTTCAAGGTCTGTCGGCTTAGTTCAGCAATCTGTACAAAATTGATATACAGTCAGTGCAAACTCGGAGATCTTCACTTACATAGAACTGATAAGAAACGTATATATAATATTGACAAACACCTCGCGAAATTAACACCTTTGTTAAAAGTATTTGTGAAATATACTCAACAATTTTTCTAACTTGTTATTTCATCTCTACCACATTTTGACAAAATCGAATGAAACTGGACACATTGTTTTACTTAAATCCTGACCCGGCACTCATGAATATTTCGAATATTTCCGTAATCTAATCTTATGTCCGAACCTAAATAGCGTTAAAACTAAGAAGATATGCATTTCTTAGCTGACACAGATACAGCTGCCTATAACGGTGTTGTGAGTTCGAGGCTGTAAAATTGCTACACTACAAACCATGACTTTTTTTATTCATTTATTTAAACTAATGTACAGTGTTCAAGAATATTCTATCTACATGTCAGTAAACCATTCTATAAATCTTTAAAACATCGTAGCTCTTAAGACAAACTATTTGAAAAAGAACTAGCTGCTTCAAGCAAATGAAAACAGCCATTTTCAGGCCAATGACGAATACATTTGAATGCGGTAGAAGCTATCTCGAACCGACGTACAATCTACTTGATAACAACTAGCTACTTCAAGCCAACGAAGAATCTTTGTGATGACGGAATAGTCGATTTCAGGCCGATGATGAATACACGAGAATAAGTTAGAAGTCATCAAATAAATTGGCCGTCGGTTTGGGATAACATGCCCCTTAATCACATATATTCCTCACTTGTTTGTCATCATATAGATTCATTATCTGCTTTTGTTTGCGTGATCCACATTATTTTGTGATTTAAGGTAAATGTAAATGGAAAATAACAATACTTATATTGCTCATTTTATTTGCAATCCATGTTATTTCCAATATACCAGGCCTTCACTTTTAGCTATAGATTTAATCAAACTTTCTCTTTCTACAATTGAAAAGTAGGAGGAATTATCCAGGCAGGCCTTTCATCAATTATGCATGAAATATAGCATTTTGAAAAAGAATCTTTAATGAGCATAATTCAAAAGCTTGACATAATAAATCATGTCTTAACAATATGTGTAGGTTCACTTCACGGCCATTCATTTTTGTTAGGTAATTTAACCCTTGAAAGTGTCTGTACATTCAAACTGCCTTCAACAATTAATTCCCTGTATGAAAATCTCTTTTTTTCAGATTTAACACAAGTACTTATTTAATCCGATATCTTAATGGACAGACCATAAAATAAATAATAACTGTACAAATGTATACAGCAATGGCATATTTCAAGGACATCATAAAAATTGAAAACAAAACTTGCGAGTCATGCACTATTTGCTATTATTTGTTTGTTTTGGGTTTAACGCCGTTTTTGAACAGTATTTCAGTCATGTAACGGCGGGCAGTTATCCTAACCAGTGTTCCTGGATTCTGTACCAGTACAAACCTGTTCTCCGCAAGTAACTGCCAATTTCCCCACATAAATCAGAGGTGGAGGACTAATGATTTCAGACACAATGTCGTTTATCAAATAAGCATAATTGATATTTGTTCCATAAGTACAGGTACAAATGTATGGTGACAATCTGGTTCATTGCTTTGATGTTTGTTTCTTAAACTTACTTTCTTTCTATGATTTATTGATGTTCAAACTTTTTTTACTCATAAGACTGCTTCGTGAAACATGAACACTAACATAATCAATAATGACAAATCATCACAAAATCAATCCAATATTCGTGACAATTTGCATGGAAATTATAAATCAGACGTGTATTTTAGGAAAAACCCCATTTTACTTTTCAAGCTATATTAATACAGGTTTTATCAATAAAAAAAAGTTGAGTCTACTGTTTCAACACATTTTATAGACAACACGCTGTTATATGGTGGTGGATTCCTTGTTCTCCATAACCTCGCTGAATATCTGTATCATGAATTATTAAATAAAAGTGAGTGAGTGAGTTGGGTTTTACGGCGAATCGACACAAAATGGTCATATATCGCCGAGATTAAATAAAAGATCCAAATATCCAAATACATTGAATGATAACACAGGAAAAGGCGACCCTACAATATTATTGTCAGTATCTTTTATGAACGGATTTTACGATATTATTGGTTAGCAGAACCCAAAACCATAAAAGTAATTTAAATAACAGCCTGATTGTTGATTTATCTTAATGGCATTTAAAACCAAGTACATTTATCTCTGAAATCTTGATTGATAATCTTTAAGGTTTTCTGAAATATGATACATGCAATTTAGGTATGATACCAATGAATGAAAAATGTGCAACCAATTATAAAGAAAGACCATAGTTATCTTATTAAACACAAAAGGTACTTGTATATCGCATGACTTTGTATCGGTCTTATTACCTCTGTATTACACATAATTTCAAATTGGTGTAATTATTTGATTTCTCTCAGATTATATTTTCTTCAACCTTGTAATAACAATAAGATATATCTATGATACCTGCAAAAAAGAAGAATAATCATTACGAGAGACAAATTAAATCTGTAGTGTTTAACTACCCGGCATAATGTCCTATTCAAAACCTTTTAGAGTTGAAAATGCAACCGATTTTCTCAAATATATTTAATCAATTTATGACATTGTATTATATACTGAACAGCAAAAGAACAGGTACAGAAGAAACTCTGGCTATAACAAACACATTTTGTCTCAAGGAGTTCGCTATAAACGGATTTTAATGTGTACGGTAATGTATATTTAAGTAGCAAACTAAAATAAATAAACTTACAGTTTCTTATGTCATATATACAAAAAGCAGAGATAAAATAACATATTGTATCAAACCCTGGTGTACTGAAACTATAAAATAATATGTTTTACACGGGTGTTTCATGCAATATAAATGTCATACCCTTATTGTCGACAAACATATTTACATCACGTTGGGCATTTTGTTCTATCACATAGTACCCGACACATTTTAGTAAGTGATAGTGTTCCTTTCTTTATATTTTGTTTTTAATCATACATATATACAATGAACTTTTTACAACCCGAAAGCAATCTGAACTATCTGGTTATTTATCAATCACTGAATGGTGTTTGTAGATGAAAACAAAAATTATCACGTTTATAAACTTCATGCAGGGCACAATTGTTCGAAATTGTAATCGGCTGTCAAACTAACCGCCTGTTAAATTTTGATTCAAAATATTAGGCATGATGGGAACAACTAGAATGATGTTTTGATTTTACTGTAAAGACATTTTAGTGTTGATGATTCTTAAATCATTTTTAATACGTCCCTATTACATAGATATCAGATTTAAATATCTAAAACTTGGGGCCCTACATAACTTACTTGACGTGATTTATGCAAATGTTGCATGGTTGAATAACTTTAATTATATATATATAATATAATTTTAATTTTTAATTAATACAAGATAATTTTACTTTTTATTCGATTATATCATGGGGTGGACGTATTTTGTTATTAATATTTGCTGTTTTAGGCAAGAAAAAAGTGGCGATATTTGTCAATTTATTGACAGAAGACACATTTTCAGTGGTAAGTGACTATATTATCAACGAGTTTTTCAAACGATAATATAACGTCCAGACGGTGCTATATAAATTACCTTTTCTCAGTTTTTAGTCTGACACGTTTAAGGCCTAACTAAAGTAAAAGAATCAGCATTTGGTCGCATAATGGCGGACAGGTTTTTGAACACTGGCATACCGAGAGCGGTCTAATTTAAAGTTGGTTTCTGTTCAAATTTCATTGTGGGTGTTCTTTGACATTTTTGGTGAAGTGAATCTCAATTTGAGTAGTACTTCCGGGTTACAGCAGTGCGATTTTAATGTGATTTTACAGTAGGCATTTTATGTCAGTTTTATCATAACTCTTTCAAATGAAGTAAGGATTTGTTCTCTGAAAAGGGTCTACCTGTGTTTGGTAGCTCATTAAAAATGTTATTTTACTATATATAATATATAGGAGCACTATTTGCGATAGTTTGACCTTAAATATCTGTATTATGAGTATATCAGAAAACTACTGAAAATGATTACACAATAAAGATATGGTTTCATTATCCTATATTTCAAACCAATGTCGATCACTAGTTCAAAAATTTGTCAGTCTGACTTCAATCGTCTCCTAAATGCTTCATTGAAATATTTTCTTACTTTTGTTAGATATGTGCTAAACATACATGAACTGAAACTAAATTATTTTGGGTAATCCCCATATTTTCCCATTAGTCAGTTAGTGTATAGCAGATCATGTTAGTTGTAATTTGATATGCACACAAAGTGAATAAAATATGTGTTTAAAAGATTTCAGTTGAAATCTCCAAGCAGCCATATAATGCAATTTTTGGGGATGATGTTTAAAAATTACCAAAGTTGATCGAGGGATTTAGCATCATTCTCATGGGGCTTGTAATAAGAACCAATAAAGACTGACCGGATACCTGATATGGTGATTTTAGCCCAGCAGAGATTGCAGTCTGTCTTCAGGTCTGGTTGTTCCTGACTATGTATTGACTTTGATATGGCTACCAGTACGCCACCACCCTGGCTGTTGGTTCTATCATCTATATATAAGTTAAGACTAGGGGGCAAATATCTGACGTTTTTATTTCTGGTTTAAGCCTAGTTTCAGTACAACAAATGATGTCTGGTTTGGTCTGTTCAATTACTTGGTGAAGTTCGGGAATTTTAATCTTGATGAATCGACAGTTGATGTTCAGGGTGGTAATTCTTTCATTTATACTGGGTTTTGCCGTGTCTTTGTACTGGCTTTAGATTTCGTATGAGGAGTCGAGGTAGCTCGGGGAGTTGCGTAATGTGCTGAGGAGCCATATATTGACAAAATGGATAGGTTAGGGCTGTCTAGGGTGTTATTAGGTTGAATCAAGCTAGTGCAATTAAGATGCTGATATATGTTCGTATCATTAAGAGAGTCTAAAGATTCAACAAGGGATGATGAATAATTGTTATTAACTTTAAAATAGGCTCTGTTATAGAAGGGGAGATAAAAGCGTTGGTATGATCTTCACTGTTTAAACCCTTTACATTAATAGTAAAACATATAGTATGTAATTATCACACATTCACCGCATTGCCTCTTCAGCAAACTACGTAATTCAATATCTGATCTGATTTAACATTCAAGACAATGCCATACGACCCAATTAAAACGATTTCGTCAAAAGCGCATCCGGATCAGTAACTCGTGTTTGTACGGCTTCTGGCAAACGAATAGTGTTTAAAATGAACAAAATAACAATAAAGCGATTTATTTAGAATTGGTGTCAGTTTAAATGTGAAACAAGACTACACATGTACGCCATTAACTAAATATATAAGCTAAATAATCAAATAGATAACAATGTCTAATATATTATGTTTAGAACTTTAAGACTTTACTTTTAAAGATTTGAATATTTATACATGATAATTTGGTATAGAATGTACTCAGCATTTTAGCAAGTACCGTATTGATATCTTTGATTAGTTTAAGTCGATAAATGTATCAGAACAAGAATTACTCGAAATTCTAGAACAGACTCCCTGTACATCCATAAATCATGTGCATATTTGATACATCCCAGTACATTCTTTGGATACAAAATAGAATCCACTGTTTCACATGTTCATCATTGTATAGTCGTTATTACTACTTTTGTATGGTCAAAAGATTTCATACTAGGCAACTGAACGAAGACTTTAATATGCTTGCTTTCATTTTGAAAACCACGTTTTTACGTTAACCTTTGTATTATTCTGCTTACGCGTCTCTAAAGAATATTCTTCTACTTACGACATGTGTAAATGTTGCGTTCTGCTCAACTCGGGACTAGAGGGCGCGGACTATAGCATGCAATACCACTATTGTCCATAAATAGGCGCAACAAGTAAGAGCGTGCATCATATTCATTCTTGTCGTGTTGGGTGACCTGTGTAGTTTTTTTTCTATTTTATTTGTGGCTGAAATAACTCAAACGAATTGTGCTCATACACTTATCATTGTCAGTTTGACGCGACATTATAGTCTGTGATCTTTGAAGCGCAGTATGCTTAATACACAGATAAAGGTAACGCATCAGAATATTGTAGTTACTTCAGAAACTCACTGAATTTCGGTATTGGAAAATGTGTTACAAGGGTTACTAAGAAAGGATGAGAACATTGACATTATTTTTTAAAGTGTTCTAGCGTTTTGATGTCATTTGCCGATACCTGGTATTTACTTACATTGAAACAAAATATTTTCTGCAGTCATGAGCATATGCATTTTTCTTAAATAATAAAGCCTTTAGTGGTGTTTGAGGGGTCATCAAGGAGATCTTTGTTAGCTATGCACAAATTTGGAATATTATAAACTATGTTTACAATTCTTGAGCTGACACCTTGCTGCAGTAAAATGTTGAAGTAGTTTTTCTTTTTCTTTTTTTTCTTTTTTTTCATCCTTAAATGCAAGCAGTGGTTTTTGGAACCCTCCTGAGATAAGACAATACACAAATTTTAAAGTTATGATATTTAGGAATCTAACACAAAGTTTCGTTTTTGGTGCACACATAAATATTTCTTTGATTAAGAGTGTAAAAAATTCTATTCTCTTTTACTTGAATTGAGTTTGCAGTTTTTTTACTCGAATCTCCATTTTTGGTAGTAGACTTGAATTTAATTTGAACTAATATTTTCTCATTCGTCAAACAAAAATGGTCGAAAACAATCACAAAAACAATATAATTAATCATTATACTGTTTTATGTGTGTTGTATAAATATCCAAAGTATTATGATACTACATTAAGACTGGTACTGGACTATGCCTGATGCATTTTCGTAGTTAGTACCAAACATCGATTCGGTCGAATGAAAAGATGCCGTGCAATTCAGATTAGATGTCATGCGCTCGAGACAAGATATAGTGCGCTGATGAAAAGATATCCTTAGCTCGGGAAATAATATCATGTGTTTGAGAAATGATGTCGGGCGATTCAGATAAAATGTTGTGAGCTTGGGTAAAGATGATAAGATGATGTTTGATCGGGACAAGGTGCCATCTTACGCTGGAGTTAGATGTAATGTTCTCCAGATGAGATTTTGTTTGCTCCAGATACGATATCGAGCAGTTGAAATAGCTTTATCTTAAACCAAGATGGCCATAATGATCTTGTATCTGTGAAGTATTACTCACAGTTGAACTAAATAAAAAAAAACAAATGTCTATTGAAATATGTCCCGCTTACTAGCAAACAAGTATTATACACATCATACAGTCTAAGGAATAAATGTCCTATTAATATTAATATGTGACGTATATCAGTGATAGTCCTTTTTTGCCGACAATGCTTTTAAACAAATCAAAATGGCATCAACTTTGTAGTTAAAGGATAATTTCTCAATACATGTAAAGCAGATATTATTATGTATATAAGAACATTCTCTTTTGTATAGATCTGTTCGAAACTTGAATACTAAGATTATTTTCGCAAAATAAAACAGCACTCCTGATACTACAGGGGACTTCTATTCTAGCCGCTATTTCCCGCTGGCTCTTTACATTCAAAAGATTGATTTGAAACATGTATGGATATATTTCTCAGTTGATAACTTCAAGAGCACGAATATCTTTCCACTAAATTCAAAGCGCTATGAATTCTTTCTAATTATTGTTTCTTCTTTTTTTAAATTGTTTTCAAGTATATGGAATATACTTACATTGTTTTTTGTATTAAAGGTAAAAATTAGGTATAAGGTAGTTCTGCAAGTTTGATAAACCGGAAGTGATGGCGTAACGTCATTTATCCGAAAACGTAGAATAAAGCCTAGATTCAGAGTACTAAAATCAAAACCATTTGAGCCGCGCCATGAGAAAACCAACATATAGGCTTCACGGTGGGGAAACCAAGAATGCAACGTCATCAAAACCCAGCGCAAATGAGCTGACCACACACAAATTTACGTCGATTCAGGCCAGAAAAGTCTTGTAACCTTTTTATTACTGCAGCTTTCAACTCCAGATAAAGAGCACCGTACCCGGCCTGGAGTATACTATTCTGCGGTAGTGTTCCATATTGTACGTATAGCTTGGTTTTTGCTCGAAAACGCGAACAGTTGGCAAAGAGGGTATGAGCTGTACCATGAGGACAGATTTGACGCTCATTTAATATCAGTGACTAGCATAATAGTCAATCATTGTTTTATTTTGCTATTTTCAAGGATATCTGACGATATTTTATTCAAAACAAACAACATTATAAAAATGAGAACATCCACACTGACGACTTTGTTGGAGAACATCCACACTATTATCATGCACTATTTAGAAAAATCTAAGACAAACCCGTTTTTGTTTTAAAATCTGACATGTGAAAAAGTAAAGTAAAAGTGATAAGTTTCACTGCATTCAATCTGCGCGTCATTCATTATTTTGTTTCGGATGACAGTATTTGTTTCTTTTTATGACATAAATTTAATAATGTCAATTTGAAAATATTGTTGCAATCCGTAGGGCGTTTGATCTATATAAATATTTAGTAGTCTAAGAGTAGATTCTACATGAATAAGAGTGTGTTATATATAATATAATATATGATATAAAAATGGAAAAGAAAACATAAATCTTTTTTCCACCCTTTTAGTGTTTGAAATTATTTTTCTCCAATGTCATTGCAGTATTTTTGGAATTATGGGGAAGTAAATTTTGGTAAATCAACATTTACATCCAGTCGTTTATTAACCCGGTAAGTCACATACTGTACGCGGAGCTTAAATATGTAAACAAAAAATAATTTTAAACACTTAACAGGTTAGCCAACAGTTAGAAAAATAAAACTTCTCATCCCATTTAAATTATTTTGGCACCAATTACATATGCGAGATAACAAAGTATATGTAAATTTCTTTTGAACACCCTTACAATTTTCCTGGCTGAACTACTATTAACGACCAATACGGCACAAGCTCTATAAAACATTTGAAATTATTAAGATCTGCTATTGTGAATAGGTGTCCGCAACCAGTTAATTTATTAAAACAGTTGTAACAGTATTTAGTGTTTGAAATTATTTTTTGTCCAACGGCATTGCAGTACATTTCAAATTATGGGAAATTTATTTTAATAAATCAGCATTTGATTGAAGTGCGATATTAGGGGCTAAGCTTCAGCCGGAAAACCTGCTCTGCGGGAACACTTAGACAGTCACAGCGGAGAGAGAAAACCAAGGATGTGAGGAGTGTGGAAAGGTGTATAAGTACTGACGAAAGTTTATGGCGTCACATGAAAATCTTTCCCGTATGATGCTTAAGGTAGTTCTACAAGTTCGGATCCATTTTTTTTCTTCACTGATTTGAAATTTGATTAAACTCCGATTTTAGAATAAACTTGCAACTTTTGGCAAATGTAAATTGATAGTGTCATGTGCTTTTTCTGCTAAACAAAATGTTTGACCGTAAATAACTTTTTGTAATATGTGCCTATAGGAAATCATCTTTTCAAAAGTAAATTGTCCCCAATGAAGCTTTTAATGAATCCTCTCAGTCGAAAATATAAGCTACGGTCTTACGTGTGATTAAATCAAATGTATAAAACCGTGTGCTTTTATGTTTGCCTTTATTTTAGTTTTTACAGAATTCATTTTAGGTCGATTGTGAAGGAAGTTCTACAACTTATTTTAATCACTCTCGACCCCTCGTTCCTGATGGGATCAGTCGCCACGAGGGTATGAGAGAAGAGGCCAGTTTCCCTTTTAATACTGAGCGCCAAGCAAGGGAGCTACTGGTACCATTTTTCACGTCTTTGGTATGACGCGGCCGGGGATCGAACCCACGACCTCGCGCACTCGAAGCGGACGCTCTATCACTAGGCTATAGACGTTGCCTTTATTGTAAGAGATCAGCGCATTTCAAGCTGATTTAAAGACACTATTTAGAACTATTTAATGTTCGAACAATTTTAATATCATGTTTTATCTTTAGAAATATAATATTGTTGTCATGGGATTGCCATTCAATAAATGAATTTCGGTTCCGTATGCAGAACCCAGGCTTTAGTCTACGTAATGATAATACATCGTATGCCTTTCTGTCGGTTTATCAAATGTGCATAATCACCTTAAGTTATAATGCCCTTTTTATGTATAAGGTTTGATTGTATTTGATATTTGAAAGAGACTTCCATTTGCTGAAATAAGATTTAAAATATCTTAAATTATCTTACAGTTATAATATTTAGTTAAAGTACTAACTATCCGTGTTTTATGCACTTTGGGATGGATATAGTTATAAACAAAATAACAATACAATAACTATTCCAATCCTCTATTTGCTTTTAAACTTTGTGTGCAGGACTTATACGCGAATTTGTCTTGTTATCTTAAAATAATGTTTTTCCTAAGATGCAATCAATCTGAACACCGTGTCCTTATGCCACACTATACACAGAGATTAATGTTAGCTCATGTTAACATGTGCTCAGCCATTGCTATATGATTTGGCAGATCTATTTTAACTGGTCTACAGCCTCGCGGTAAATGGTTTGAACTGCTGATTGTATGTATAGACGACATTTGTTGTTGAACAACGTAGCTTGACTGCCTAAGACACAGCATTCAGGAAGCATATTTGCAATAATGGTAATTAAGAGTGTGGATGTTCTCCAACAAAGTCGTCAGTGTGGATGTTCTCATTTTAATAATGTTGTTTGTTTTGAATAAAATATCGTCAGATATCCTTGTAAACAGCAACATAAAACAATGGTTGACTATTATGCTAGTCACTGATATTAAATGAGCGTCAAAACTGCCCTCATTTCACGAAAATACGGTCAAAACTCACTTTCTTAGACAAAAGTGTGGTACAGCTCATACCCTCTTTGCCAACTGTTCGCGTTTTCGAGCAAAAACCAAGCTATACGTACAATATGGAACACTACCGCAGAATAGTATACTCCAGGCCGGGTACGGTGCTCTTTATCTCGTGTCGAAAGCTGCAGTCATAAAAATGTTACGTAAGTTACGCATCCGCGCAGTCTGGTCAGGATCCATGCTGTTCGCTTTCAAAGCCTATTGCAATTGGAGAAACTGTTAGGGAACAGCATGGATCCTGATCAGACTGCGCGGATGCGCAGGCTGGTCTGGATCCATGCTGGTCGCAAAGTCATTATGTTGATTTGCTCATGGCATGGCTCATTTTATTAATTAATGGCAACCGTTGAGTAAATTTATTACAATTGCACTATTACTATCTATCTAGGATTAAAATATGATATTCAAAAATCTGACACGTTTAATAATTCAAAATAATGTCTTAGAATTAGCATAGAATATGCAGTTCAATTAAATCATATCAAACATCTTAAAAATTAACTCACGGACCTATACATTTTATTTCACCATATAATAGACCATATGTCTATTTAAGATATTTCATTAAAACCTACATTGTTAAGAATGTAGTAATTTCCCCATAGACTCCTTTTATGAAAAATTGCGCGAGGTCCCATTCTTTCAAATCGGTCTAGCATTAAATTAAGCACAAGGCCTTATCATTTTTATTTGCTGAAGTTTATTCTGAAGTTTTGATTGAACAATCAGGGTTTAATCAAATTCTACATTGTTGAAGACAATTCGATCCGAACGTGCAGAACTATCTTAAAGCAAAATTAGTCAAAATTTCATTCCTGGTGTCATGAAAATTCCCGTCAAAAAAAAAACCCCGTCATTTTCCGCCATTTTGACTACTCCCACAACAAAACTCCTCACATAAAGACTCCCACAACACTTTACGTTCGACCCCCTGCTTTCATTGTTCTCTCCTGACCTTATATGTAAAGGGTTTCAAGAAGCCATCGTGACCAAGTGGTTAAGTTCGCTAATTTCTATTCTCTTGCCTCTCACCAATGAAGGTTCGAAGCCCTATTTGGAGTGTTAAATTGTAAATATGAAGCAATCTAGATTATTTGCGTGAACGTCAAGTCTTTTTATATCATTTTACTTATTGGTAAATAGTTTTGCAAATTCGATGAAGAAGGGCGGAACCTGCAGTGTAATAACGTGACTATTTCTTTTTATTTCTCTTACTCTAACAGTCGGATTTAAAAGGAGCTGTTATGTTGTTATTATGGGCCAAACGCCGCTCTTCATGGAATTACACGCCTCAACATGTGTATCATTGAAAGTTCCATGTGTCGCGAAATTGGTCTTTTCGCGCTTTAAGTGCATTTCGGTAAATTGTATTAGTATACAGTAGTCATTGTAAAAGTCGAAGGTATGTCCGTATGCATGTGACGTCATACGGCCATATAAATACACACTGCGCATCCAGTTTGAGCAGATTGTCCTGGGAGCTCGAAGAGTGCACATCGAAGAGAAACTGGAGAGATAATTTATATAATAATTATTACTGGGACTTTGGTTTAAATAATTTAGCTGAGGCACTCTCATATTTGCAGCTTAGACTCATCCTTGCTGGGTCCTCTTGATAGCTATATTATCTTATTGGTTCGGGTCGCAGTATAAGCTGATGGTTTTAGGTTACAGTGCTGAACTTTGGTAGGTTTGAGACAAGGTTTAAAACATAGGTTTAAGCGAAAACTGTTAGGTGTTTGAGACATTTGGTTTGAAATAGTGTTAAGGTTTGGACCTAGGTGGGTTGTGGAAAAGGTCAGTCTCTCATCCTTGCAGCGTATGCTCATATTTGTGGGGTTTCCAATCCAAATACACATTCTAGGTCGAGTGGTTCGTGACAGTGTTGAAACGTACGGTTTGAAACAGCTGGTTAAAGGTCATAAATTTAGGTTGTTTGAAACCAGCTTGTGTACAAGAAGGACCGCATGGTAAACTGATTATCTGCTCGATTTTTAGTTCATTTATGTTTCAAACAGTCATTTACAAATCATTGGTAAAACCAATCAGAAGCAAGGCAGCTTAAGGAAAATTCATTATACACGTTTTATAGTAATCAAAAGCAGATAGCTTGAGAAAAATTATATATATACAGTTTAATAATTAGTAACGCTCGGTACACGTGACACATGTTCACCGCCGTTTGAATACATCTGCGGATGTCTCTAAATTGCTTTTTGTACTTTTAGCATGTGTAAACATTGAGTTCTGCTCAACCCGGGGCTAGAGGGCGTGGACGGTAGCTTTCATTTCCACTACCGTGGCCAGGCTCAATCAAACAGAGCCTGCAACATTTTCGTTTTTGTCGTGTTGAGCGACCTGTGAAGTTTCCTTATTTTTCTGTTCCAGTTAAAATCAATTCGAGAATGCAAACCATCTAAATACGTTAATAGATTCTGGCGCTGTCATTTCTGTTTAGAATTTATGCTTTACAAGTAGCTGTAATATATATATCAGAAAGTTGGCATACATGTGAAATAAACAAATATTTGCAAACTTTTCACTGAAACAGCTATCAAAGAACATTCATTCACAATATTATACAAAACTGTCATAAAAACGTATTTATATTGCATTTGGACACATATACATGACGGTCAATTAAATCGAAATAAATACCCTCCTTGGAGGTATAGACAGGTGATGTTACATTATTACAAGGTCGGCCTGTTTTTACAAGTTGAACTTGGATGACATCCATATCTGATACAATTATCCAAATAATTGGTTATAATGTAGGGCTGAAAGACACAAATGTTAAAAATTCTATAGTGTTATTACTCGGTTCATTTGATTACTCGTAAGGAACGGCTATCGCGGTAATTTAAAATGTTTCCTTATGGTAATTATATATATGTCAGGCGATTATATTGCATACATCTTTGTCAACTTATCTCTAGTGTATAATATTGTTTTATACTTTTGTTAATGATAACCAGGATGTCAATAATGCAGTAATTCATGTATGACAATGTGTCGATTTTAACTGTACAGGGTAAAACCAACAGCAAATATAAAGTTCACTTTGATAGAATAAAATCACATAACTGAGTCAACAGTGGCCGATAAAAGCCATTAATAAATAACTGTCTTGCTGTTTTGCCAATATCACAAACATTTAATTCAACTAAAGGATTTTTTTTAAATTGTCGGCTCTTGAAATTTCTTAACCATTTATTAACAGACTCAGTCAGACGATCATCTGCTTTTCTTGTCTAAAATGTTTAATTTATTTATTTCGTTAGGTTTAACGTCGCACCGACACAACCATAGGTCATATGGTAACTTTCCAGCTTTTATGGTGGATGAAGACCCCAGGTGCCCCAGGATCCGTACATTATTTCGTCACGAGCAGGCACCTTGATAGAACCACCGACCCTCCGTTAGCCAGCTGGATGGCTTCCTCACATGAAGAATCATATTTATAAAAAATAAGACTTGTAAATAGACTTTAATTATCAAGCGACAGAGTACAGCAGCGGCAAGACAGAAGTCAGCAGCGGTGGAAAACTTTGTTAGTGTCCGTCTCTTGTGTTTGTTTAGCAACAGTGTTAGGACTGACAATGCTTCTAGGCAATTAGGAGTTAGGAAATCAATACTTTGCCTAAATTTGAATAGTGACCTTGACCTACAAGCAAAGATCATGTAAGCGACAAATTTTCTTATCATGGGGAAATTTTAGTGCCATGCTAAGACATTCCCTCAATGTACATAAAAGTTAAGGAGTGGAAGCAATTTAAATTGACCTTTAATAGTGACAATGACCTTTGACTGACAACTATGGGATATGTGTGGGACACATATTCTAATCAATGGGAACATTAAGGTGTAGTAATTAAAGGGAAACCTTTCAATACATATAAACGTTATTGAGTTGGAACAACTTTTACTTGACCTTAAACAGTGACATTGACCTTTAACCGGCACTTCTAACATGATCCGCAGCAGTTTCTATATAAACAAATGCGAAATCGCCTATACATGAATCTGCTGTTCCGTTCCACCCAACGATTCTAACATGACTGTGAGATTCTACTCTGCTTCCGCTATTACATTTGTCAGTGCTAAGTAGTAGATATAAAAAAAATTATACCAAATTTTCAGAAACAAACAATCTCTAGCTGATTACTTTATTTGTTTATATTTTTACCGTAAGAAAATGTTTCAGCCAGTCTAGACAGTGCTTCAACATTAGTGCTTTGTATCTGGTCGTGTACGTAGTTAACAATTTCTGAGTTGTAGGCACCACAAATGTCGACTGG